>NC_056751.1:557358033-557600533 GCF_019279795.1 Protopterus annectens | reverse complement strand
GTGGTCATGCATCTGTCTGCCATACTTTTTCTGCAGTGTGACAGCTTAGTACTTCTCTGTCCCATAACACTGTGCAGTTATTCCTTTAGTGTGTCAACAATGTGCTGGGCCTAATTCATATCTGATTAGCTTTGAACTACATCTCACTATCGGCCCCATATCATTTAGAGATGAATTCCAGCTTTTAATTGTAAAAGCTCTTAACTTAATCAGCACTACACTGCTACAACAATAGCATACAATTACAAACAAATAATTTAAAAGAAAAATAAATAAATAAATTGTCAGAGAAGTACAGAAGAAATTCAACCCCCTCAAAAAAAAAAAAAACTACACAAAATCCAGTTTGGACGACAAATTACATAGTTATTTGAAATGAGTGGAAAACAGTAATTCAAACTAAAAAAAATACAGAAAAAATGATTAAATAGAAAATGTAGGGTCCGCATTGTGTAATAAATGAAATGCTGTGTACGATAAGGTGAAGGAACTTGTGTTGTGTATACCTCTCAACTGTCCAGATTTTCGCAGAATGTCTAGAGTTTTGCCTCATATTTTTGGTGTGTTCCTCCTAAAATCTGCACCTTTCCGGTAAATAGCTGAGCATTGAAGTCATGAAATAATGAGAAATATTTGAGTTTAAGACTCCACATCCTTCAGAAAATTCATGCTAATGCAAAACCTATTATTCTATCAACGTTCTAAGCTTGTAAGAGCAATAGTTAAAATGTGCCCCTATTTGTCCCCCCATCATTTAGGCTTTGCACAGATTTTCTGCTCTAAGAGATTGAGAGGTATGCGTATAATGGCTTTACCATTCAGAGTGAAACTCATTCTGCATTCCTACACAACAAGATATTGTGTCACACATCAGATCCCACATATTCCACATATTGCATTGTCACTTGTCTTTGTGGCTTCAGTCATGGAGAGAAAAGATCTGTTTAACAAACAAACAAATAAATAAATACGGGAGTGGTTTCCATTTCATGAGTTACTAAAGCAGGAAGTTTTGGATTTTCTGCTCAACACTGAAAGAACTCAATGGTTAAATTCTGGTTAATTTTTAATTAGCTTATTGTTTTCTGCATACCACACAGTCCCCATGTTTGCATAATGATAAATGTGTCCTAATTCCCTGTGTTAGGAATACATTCAAGGTGACTGCATGACACTGTTTAACATGAATCTTGCCTCCCTACTTGTTCATGATTATCACAGACAGACAGGATCTCTAGGCATTACTGAGTTTGGGGGAATATCCAGTTTACGAATGTGAGGGTCTCATCTTTGTTGCCTGCAAACAATGCTATGCTTTTAGCCCCAGATGATTGTGATGTCCAGTTTGCAGAGGAACATAAACATTTGAGAAATCACTTACTCCTAACTGGAAGTCATGGTTATCTTTCAAAAATGAACTGATAATTCCCTGCAGTTGTGTGAGCAGCACACATACAAATGTAATTATCAAGTGTTCTTCTTCACATGCGATGTTAGACAGGACTGGAAGATTGAACATAGGTCTGAATGCAGAATGGCAGCAATATTGCAGGCATTGTACTAGACTGGAATGGTGATGTGAGGAATGAGTTGTAGGATGAAGTTTTTAATCTACCATTTATTCTATATCTCTATTCCTACTATGTTTTCTAGCTTTGGGCAGTGACCAAATGGAAGAGATCACAGATCTGCTACCATCACACTGGTCAGGTAATTTACTATCCCATATTATAAATAATAGAATACATTTAATAAACCTTTCTCAGCCTCTTAATGTGGCATCTTATACACAAATATTTCACTTGTATTTAGGAGTTTATGTATTTTATGTATGATTGCATTACATTTTATGCATACCTTAGCTTGCATTTTGTATATATGTTTTTTCCTATGCACTCTGACTCCTATCTGCAGTCAATCTTATCCTTATGTTCTGAATTTTGCTGTGTATTTATTTTGTATATAATATTATTGATTGAAAGACCACAATGTAGTTTCTGCTCTTTGATCTCAGGCTGTGGCTGAAAAGAGTCAATAGACCAGTCCACTTACCCAATGACAAATGGTAAATAAATAAATACAAGAGGCAGAAATAATGTTCATTTATAAGGCTGAGGAGATTTGCAATCCAAGAGGGCCTTGTAGTTCATCTTTTGCTCATCCAGGTTATTAAGAGGAGTCTGATGATACTCCCATTTGCCTCCAAGGGGAAATATGCCAAGAAAAGTGCACTGAGGGAGGCCATAGGTCAGTCCTCATGGAATACTGGAAAGGTTATATCCTTCACGTACCATGAGAATACATTAGTAATCCAACAGCATTTATTATGGGCTGTTGTGTGGTCTTCATTTCTCAGCTTGTAATAACTGTGACTCTCTATGGAGTTCTCTTAGAAAATCTACTGATGAATGCACTTTAACCCAAGGCAGATATGATATAGAAGTTCTGTGCAGTGACTAACTTGCTCAGTGATTTCACTCCATCTTTCAAACAGTCTCAGCTGGGGTAAATGGTAATATAGAACTTTCTAAATCTCAGCCTGGTCTACTTTCTTAAAGTAGCATACTGACTGATCAGCTGCAGCAGAGCACACGTTTATAGCATGAGACCCCATGTTTATTCAGATGAGTTGCTGAGGCACTACTCTAACTGGTGGACCTCTTTTAGGAACTGTAATCTGACTGGCTGACTTTGCTTCCATTGACTTTAATGTAAGGTTTGGACCTGTAATCCTAGGGTGAACATGTGCACTATAAAGTAACAGCCTTTCACACTTGCTGATGTCACTTCATAGTGTCCAGGTCCTTTCTTCCACTTTAGATTAAGATCATTAGTTTTAATTCCTGGCTAATGTGGCAGTCTCTGTAATTGAGATAACCAAAGCAGCCAGCAAATATTCATGTGGTACTGCTAAACTGTTTACCTCTAATTTACTGTTTAAGCACAGCAGCTAGTCATGTTGAAAAAAAAAAAGCTATGGGTAGGTCAGACTAAGTCATATAAACAATTTAAGGATTTAACTAAATTGTGAAGCTTTTGCTAAGGGAAGCAGAAGGAAATCTACATATAACATGTTCTTTTACCATTCATTTTAATGGAATTAATATTGGGGATCCCTATCCCAACTTAGCAGTCATTAAAAAAAACATATTCTCCCCACAGATCCTGAAAAAAACTAACAGATGGAAACAGCTACACAGTTCAGAGACAGACACAGGCATGATCTCCTTTTTTAACAGTAGCTGCAGATAATGTGCATTTCTGATTTATGCAAAATTAGAAAGGAAATACATGTGCCTGTCAGTGTTACCACTATTTCCTCATGCACGTTCGTCCTTATGTTCCCACTTTCATTATTTCTCGAAGAATGACAAACAGATGTGAAATCTTTGAAGTTAAATATCCAAAGCAGAAAATAATACACAAAAATGTGAATAATGCTGTAAGTAACAGTGACTGAGTTCAGTATGAGACTTGGTTAGTCCATGCTGTCAGCTTGTTGCCAGCTCTACTTATTAGCTTGGTATTACACTTTATTTTTAACTGGTTTGCTGTTGCTCTTTCCAGACCCTTATTTTCTGGCATCCTGATAGTTCATAGGTTCATAGGTTTATAAGATGATACTAGGCTATTGACCTGGAGGCCCTTACAAGTCTAGCCAAGAATTTTGCCTATGTTGCCACAAAGTCAGCACCTGTTTCCCTGCCCAGCAGGGTCACAGGTGGGATCCTATAGGTGTATTTTCTGTTTCCCATCCAATCGTCCAGGTTCCTCTTAAAGAGGGCTAGTGAGGTACTCTGCTTGACATGGAGAGGGAGTCAATTCCACAGATGGGGGAGTCTTTGGGACACAAATCTATCTCGCCAACAAGTTCTATTAATGTCACAGACCAGGTCAAGGCCTTGCATGCGGGTTGCAAGAGTGGAGTTTGACTTATGGAGCAACTCCATCAAGGCTGGGTCTGAGATAGCACAGGTCACCTCTGAGCAGTCTGTATGAGACTGAGTAGAGGGACAGGGCTTTTAGCCTATCTGTATAGGATGGATGTTTGAGACCCTGGATTTTCCTGGTCAGGAACCTCTGTGGTCTCTCCAGGTGTTGCATGTGCTTGGTAAGGTACATGCCAAAGGGTGCATTGTACTCAATAATGGGACTGATAAGGGAAGAGTTACAACCTCCTTGTTCCTGGATGAAATATCCTTACTTATGAAGTGGGCCATGTAGAAAGCCTTCCATACAATGGAGGCAAAGTGGTGGTCAAAAGTCAGATTGCTATATACCTGGGTGCCCAAGTCCCTCACGACTGATTGCATGCTTAGTACATTGTTATTAAAGTGATAATTAGTGGGGATGCCATTTTCCCCAAAGGGATAATGATGCATGTTTTGGCATTCAGTTTGAAGCCTTGCTTCTAGCACCAGTCATTAGTTTGGGTAAAGGCCTCTTGGAGGATGTCCACATCACTAGGGGAATTTAAGACAGCACCCAGCTTGCAGTCTTCTGCAAACTTGGTCAGTCACAGACCACTGGTTTTGTCTTGCACCTCAGAACAGTATATCTCAAACAGTAGAGGCCCCAAGACTGACCCTTGGGGTACACTGCTTGATATTGGTCTACTACTAGAGGTGACTTCACCTATTTTGACTGAGTGGGTTCTATCAGTGAGCCAGTTAGCTACCCATCTGGTAACATACAGGTTGATGCCTAGCTGGGAGAGTTTATATATTATGCCTGAGTGGGGAATAACGTCAAAAGCTTTGGCTAGATCAAGGAAGGTGGTGTGCACCATCTTCCCCTTGTCCATGGCTTTAGTGGCTGTTTCGAAAAAGTCGACCAAGTTTAACAGGCATGATCTCCCTTTCACAAAACCCAACTGTGTGGGGTCAGGTGGTTGGAGGTTGCCAGTGGCCTTGTTATAAGGCCCGTGATAATGTTCCATGGTCTTGCAGATCAGAGTAGTTAAGCTGATGGGCCTGTAATTCCCTGGGTCAGTGGACGCTCTACCTTTGTGTAGAGGGATGACAGTGGCTGTCCTCCATTCCACTGAGATGAAACCGGTGCTCAGGCTTTGGTTGAATAGGGTGGCTAAAGGAGCTGAGAGCTCATGCCTGAGTTCATGGAGGATACAACCAGGGATGCTGTTGGGTCCCATGGAGACTGTATTTATTGCCTTTGAGAGGGCATTGAAGACCTTCTCTGTGGTGATGAGACGAGGGAGGCAGGTGCTGAGGATGTCCTGGTTTACTGATGGGGGGGGGCAAGGGGGTGAAGTTTTCACCGAACCTGTCTGTCAGCAGGTTGGCTATATCTACAGCATTTGTGTATGTGTTGTTATTGACCACCAGTTCAGAACAGATTTGGGTGTCTGTTTTCCTCTATGCAAGGACCACTTTTCTCCTACCCATAACATCTACTGGAAGCAGTAGGTGCTTGACAGATTCCAAGACAGGATCAGATCACAAAAAGAAACATAATGCATAATGAGAGCTGGTTTCTTCCTACAAAGTGGAAGTGCAATGTTCCTGGATCTGGGAATAATAATCTTGGCTGCATTACAGTTATTAGTAATTAGATCACCATCCTCCCACATGGTCTCCTTAAATGTTGCAAAATGACTTCCCAATGACCTAGATACACTACCTTCATACACTTGATACAACTTTCCTAGATCTCTACACTATACTAACTAATTATATTACCCATAGACATATGCTTTATGTCTTAGATGGTTGGCTGACATCACAACTATGTGACTCTTATGGCTCAAAGTATCCATTTGTTATTAATCTGCAGAATTACATTGCTCAAGAAAAGAACTGTGTTGCAAAGTGGTTTTGGAAATGGTACATAATCTGGTGGCATGGCTTCCTCCAAAGTAACAAAACATTTTTTGGAACAATCATACTGTATGTGTTAATGTAGATTGGACTTTTAAATGGACTGGATTATTGCAACCTCTAATTCAACAAGGGTAGCATTTGATTCAACCAATAGTGATACAAAAGATGTCACTGGTCCATGTTTCAGGTTCTGAAGTTAGATAACTGTTTATGTATTACATCAATCTGTGTTGGTCCTGTTTACTTTATATTTCAGATATTTAGCTAAATCAATTCAGTTTTTTACACCTTCATCTTATTATAGACATCATAATCATGTAAGTTTCTCTATACTGTAAACCTTACCTATACAAACTGTGCTAATACCTGAAGAACAGACTATATATATATATATATATATATATATATATATATATATATATATATATATATATAGCTTTAAATAATTTTCGCCCTTATCACAATTTCTTTCACCTCCACTTTTTTCATCATTGCCTAAGTATTTAATTCACTTACAATCTCTTTCTCTACTTTTTCATTTTATCCAATACTGTAAACCTAATCTTAATCAATCATGCTCATTACAGTCTTTTTGGTCCTAGTTTAAATTTCGATCGTCTCTAAGTTCTCTTCACTCCATCATTCAGCCTTACTATACTACTAAGAGACCTCTACACTCCACTGATAAATCATTACTCTCCATTAATAAACCTAAAAACAATATGGGATACTCCCTGTATTCACACTGCATTGCTAATAGCTGGAATGCCATCCCACTCCACCTAAGGACACTGTGCAACCAGAGAGACTTTCAATGCCAGCTGAAGCAACACCTGACAGATAAATGGCCCTGCACCTGCACCAGCTCTGGTTAAACTGGAGCAAATATAGCTATGTGAAAGTGTGCCATAATTCACTGCTGCAAAAAATTACTGTAATATCATCACAGTTAAATTCTCCTCCATCACCTCATCTCCTTTATCTTCTTTGATCCTCCTTTCTTTCTTCGGGATGCTCTACGTATCTTATCTTTCTATGCTCTAAATGATGTGAGCAAGCCTTTATAGTAAGAAATATTCTTACATAAAAGCTGGGAATCTGTGCACACTTATGATATTGTACTGCTTATACCTCTCTGTATTTAAGAATTTTTTTATTCGTGTACAACTCGTGTAACTTATTTTTAATCAAAACTGCTTGTAAATGATATAACTGATATCAAGGATGTTTGAATAATGCAGCTGTTGTTCATGAATGAGACTGACTATAAATCATGAAACAATGCAATTGTTCCCCATGATGTCTGTATAATGGAGCTTTTCTCCATGGGTCAAGGCTGAACAAAGCACTGCTTATTTGGACTTACACAGTAAACAAATGGCAATAAATTAATAAATGTCTTATTTTAACACATTTGTCAATGACATACATGCTGTGTTTGTATTTTAAATTACTTTTCTTACATTGCAGTTGTACATTTTCCATGTAATCTGTATATTCTTCATAGGTTCATAGGTGTGTACTAGGCTAAGGCCCTGAAGCCTTTACAAGCCTAGCCCATAGGATTACCCTGGCATCGTGCCACCCAACCTTAGTTCCTAGTACTTCTGTCGAGTAAAGCCACTGGAGTGATCTCTGGGGTGAATTTTCTATTTCCCATTCACTGATCAAGATTTCTCTTGAAGAGGGCCAGTGAGGTGCTCTGCTTCACATGTATGGGAAGTCTATTCCATAGCATGGGCAGTCTCTGGGTTATGAACCTGTCCCTCCAGCATGTTCTGTTGATTGTGGTAATGAGGTTGAGGTCTATGGAGCATGTAGTGCTGAAGGATTTGGATTTCTTTAGATGTAGCATTTCTAACAGAGCTGGGTCAGACATGGCTTTGTATGTCAAGCAGAGATCACCTCCAAGTAGACGATATAAGACAGAATAGTTGCAGTTTTTTTAGTCTGTCCATATAGGACAAATGTTTAAGGCCTAGGATCCTCTTTGTGAGGTACTTTTGTAGCCTCTCCAGTTGTTGTAGGTGTTTAGTGAGGTACATGCAAAATGGGGCATTGTACCCAATGATTGGCCTAATGAGGGAAGAGTAGAGGGAGACAATGATCTCTTTCTTCCTGGATGCAAAACCCTTAGCAATGAGATGTGCCACATAGAAGGACTTTCTGACTACAGTGGCAATGTGGTAGTCAAAAGAGAGGTTGCTGTCAACCTGTGTTCCCAGATCTCTTATAATGCCCTCTGTGTTCAGTGGACTACCATCGATGTGGTAATTCATGGGAAATGTTTTTTTTTCCAAAGGGAATGATGACACATTTTTTGGCATTGAGCTTAAGGCCATGGTCCTGACACCAGTTGTTGGTCTCAGTGAGGCCTTTCTGTAGGATGTCAACATCACTTGGGGAGTTAATAATAGCTCCCAACTTGCAATCGCTTATGAACTTTGTCAGCCAGAGTCCCTTTGTGTTGGCCTGACTTCAGAGAAGTAGATACCAAACAGAAGAGGACCCAGAACTGAACCCTGTAGGACTCCACTCTTGACTGGTCGGCAGTCTGACTTGGAGTCAGCTACTTTCACACCGTGGGTTCGACCTGTGAGCCAGTTTGCAACCCACCTAGTGATATAGGGGTTGATGCCTAGCTTAGTGAGTTTTTCTATGATTCCTGAGTAGGGAATGGTGTCAAAGGCCTTGGCCAGATCAAGGTAGGCTGTATGAACCACCGTGCCATCATCCACAGTTCTGGTGATTGACTCAAAGAAGTTGACCAAGTTGAGCAGGCATGATCTACCCTTCACAAAACCAAACTGTGTGGGATCCAGAGTCTGGAGATTCCCTATATCCTTGTTTAGTAGGTCCATGATGATGCGTTCCATAGCTTTGCATATCAGACTCATCAGGCTAATGGAGTGATAGTTCCCAGGGTCTGTAATTGCTCCTCCTTTGTGGAGAGGAATGACTGTAGCTATACGCCATTCGGTAGGGACAAAGCCTGAGGTGAGGCTGTGATTGAACAGGGCACACAGGTGAGGTGCCAGTTCACTCTGTTGTTCATGTAGAACAAAGCCAGGGATATTATCAGGTCCCATAGAAGCTGTATTCTTGGCCTTGGACAGTGTTGTTTTAACCTGCGCAGCAGTAATACTGGGTGCCTGGCGATCTACTGGTATTGTGACTGGTCCCTTGGGGGGGAGGGGTAAAGTTGGCACTGAATCTGCCGGCCAGTATATTGTCAATATCTGTTAGCTCGGTATAGCAGGTACCATTGTGCAGCAGCTCACAGCAAATCTGTATATTGCCATGGAGATTCTTTACATAACTATAGAAGGCCTTGTGGTTGTCTTTATTATCTGCTGCAATTCTGTTTTCATAGCTAGCTTTAGAGGATTTGTTGAGGGTTGTTGAGGCTGATAAGGGAGTTTTTCCAGTCTTGGGACTTCACCTTATTCTGCATCATTTTCCTCATTCTGTTGTAGAGTTTGTTTATGGCAGGAGACCACCAGATTGGCTTCCCTTTTTTGGAGGAGAGCATCTTGGTTCTTTTGGGTATGGCGAGATCCATGCATTTGTGTACATGTTCGTGCAGTGCATTGGCGTATGATTCGGCAGTCATGCAACTAATCTCCATTTGCATGGGTGCTGTGAAGCTGGCCATCTCTGCTTTTAGGAGCCCAAAGTTAGCTTTGGGGAAGTTTTTCATGGTGGTTACCTTTGCAGGGGGGTGGGGAGTGGGAGGGATGTGGATTTCCAAGGTGATTAGTTTGTGGTTGGATCTAACCAGAGAGGAGTTGACTTTTGGTGTAGAGCAATGGTCGCCCATGTTAGTAATGACCAGGTCAAGGATGTTGCTACCTCTAGTGGGGGTAAGAACAAGCTGGTCCAGGGCATTGGAATTAATGAATTCCAGGAAATGTTGGGCAAGTGTATTGGTACATGAGTAGTTATCCCAGTTAATGGAGGGGTAGTTGAAGTCGCCCAGTATGAGAGTGTTAGATTGGACCTTAATATTCTCCAGGGTGCTTAGGAACATGGAGTGTGAGTCTTGGGACATGGTTGGGGACCTATAGCAGGCTATGGCCTGAATCACTGTCTTACCCAATGTTAGCTGCACCTGCAGTATCTCAGATGCATTATGTTGGGCTACCAGTCTGGAGGTGTGCGCATCCTTTATGAATATGGAAACACCACTGCCTTTGGAGCTTCGGTCCAAGTTCTGGGGCCGAAAGGTGTGGAATGAGTTACAGTCTGGTAGTGCAGGGGTGCTTTTTGCTGCCTTGAACCAGGTCTCTGTTATGACACAAATGTCGATGTTCTCCATTTTAAGGAGTGCTTCAAGCGAATGCAGATTCCTCTTAAATTGCCCAGCAGGGTTAATACATTTTGCAAAATGTAAATAAATAAATAAAGAATGAAACCCCCAAAGATTACTGGAGAATGTAACCAGACTCTAATCAGCATGCAGCTATGGTTAAGCAGTTCACATTTTATAAGGGCCAAAGTGTCACAGCAAGGGGTTTGCCAAACCCCATATATTTATTTATTTATTTAGTTTAGTTAGTTAGTTAGTTAGTTAGTTAGTTAGTTAGTTAGTTAGTTAGTATTTATTTTTTAGTACTGGAAATTCTACTGGTGATATTACCATTAAATATTCATGGAAAAATGAGTATGCCTCAGCCCACAGTTTAATAACTTTTACTGTGGTGATGTACTACAGTCTATTAACTGTTATTTTGTAGCTAATTAGCTGTTCTCCATGCTGCGGTCATAAAAATACATCTTTAAGGTATTTTCCTTTGAGCAGTGGCTTATTCCTGCTGAAATTCTACACATGACACTGCTGATGTCAGTATAAGCTGTAATTATGGTAGTTTCAGGTAGACAACTATAGCGTAAACCATTGAGACAAAATTTGTTTCTAGAACTTTCCTGCTGGGGAGAAGATTTAAAGGTAAGTTTTTCTGAGTTCTGTTAGTTCTACAGGTAAACTTTGTAAACTGGTTTAAGCTGTGTTGTTGGCATAGTAACATAGGACACATTAATCCCTGATTATAAACCACACTAAGCCATCTGGCTCTTCTCTTAGACAAGAATTACAGGCAAACCTTCAGGCAAGTATGCATTTCATGGAAAGATCATACTCGGGTGGTAACCTGAGTACACTGGTTATTCTATTACATTACATGTTTCAATTTTTATTACTATAATGTAGTATTTTCTCTTCTTAGATTTTTCTTTTTAATAATGTTTATAACGTACTGCAATAATTTTTATTATCATATATGTACTCTATATTTGCTAATTGCTATTTGTTATTTGTAATCTGTTTTGTGGAGCTTTTTTTCCTGGGTCTCTGTTGAAAATGGGCTACTAGCCCAGTCAGACACTACCCGGTATACAAATGTAAACTAAATGAATAACATAAATATTAGTATTCAGGAAAACTGTCTTGCTTACTTAATGCAACTGTATTGCTACTTGGTCCTAAGACATGAATTACTATTGAGAGCAGAACATTACAGGGCTGAAATTAAAAGAAGTGCAAAACAGAGCAATGCACTTCAGACAGAAGCTGGCCATTGTTGTTGAAAAATAAATCAGTGTAAAGCAATGTGATGCAGCAGATCTGACACATACTGGAATATCGTACCAGTAAAGAACCCTGTGCAGTAAGAGTACTAGTTTTAGAAAGTGAGGGGGATTCTAGTTCTGGAGCATCACTACAGATAACCAAAAGAAATCAGGGGTACCTGGTATAACCTTATAATATCCATGCTGCCTTTCTCTGGAAAATTAGTTTTAGAAAGCACATAAAAAGATCAACTATGAGCTTGTTGTATTAATCAAGTACATCTCCCAAATGCTGCACAGTTTTACTCTGCAAAGGAAAGCAATCAATAGCATTAAGCAAAGGCAACAGATGCTACAAAGAAGGAAAATAATTTGTGAAAACCATGTAAAACTAAGCTATCCCACTTAATGATACGTACCCCCTTCTGCTTTCAAATGTATATCCAACATTATTCCTTTTCTTTCTTTTTTTTAATCTGAAATTTTCAGGTGTTTATACAAGTGAAGTACAGGGAATATTTTCCTTCATAATTAATGGTTTATGTCTTTATTGCATTAGTCTTTTTAAGAATTAAGTCAACATGCCAACATCAGACTTTCTGATGTATGCAGATAATGCCAATTGTGCTAGTGTACATTTGACAGTTAAATAATGTTTTGTAGCTGTATTAACCTTTGGACAAAAATGACAAACTATATGACATGAGGCAGTTTACTGAAAGGCCATACGATTAGCACAGTATTAATAGTCAGACTGCCAGCTCCATAGCCATTAAATGAATGTAACACATCTGTCACGCTTGTTTCCTTCTCATTCACTTTTTTTTAAGTGCATTTAACTTCTGTCTTTACAAGAAATGGAAGTGCAATCTCACTATGGATGAACAAATGGAAACATTTTTTGCACTGAAATTAAATGTCAGATTAAAAAAAATGGCATAATATGTCATGCAGATATAATGCATCCAAAGTGCAGGGAAAGGAACAGAGGCCTAGTTCAACTTCTGACTGTTTTCCATGTGACTCATTTGTCCTGGCGTGGTCTTTAAATCCTGATGATATTACTGTTTGTATTCCAGATGGTTATGATTTTACCTGCCAGCTGTTTTCTGGGTCAATGCAGTTCTGCTGGTGATTTGGAGTTTTTTTTTTTTTTCTGTTTTGAATATCTTCTCTTATTTCCTTTTCCCCTAAATAGTTTAAATTCTGAGGATGAATCCATGTCCAACAAAGGGAGAGAGAGAGAGAGAAAGAAAAACAGGGCGGGGTGGGGGGGGGAGACGCAGTTTTATATTCTAAATAGCAAATAACAAAACAGTATCTGCTACAACACACAGTGTGTAGAATGTTCCAGTATGCTGCTCTGTATGTTATTAGATATCTGTGTTCTGCTCTTTCTTTAACCTGTGCATTTTATTTACAATGAATTAATGATTCAAACTTGCTATCATATTTGCAATTTTTTACCCAAGACAAAAGTGATCATAAATTCTAACACTAGAAATACTAGAAGGTATTAAAATATAAAAAAGTGCTCTATATGACTACTAAGTAAAAGTTTACTCTTTCCTTTACTGACACCTAGGGAAATAAATATTTCAAACTTTTTTTTTACATCGGCTGCCATTCCAGGCATATGGGAAAAGTACTGAAAGCAGTCACTAAAAAGTGATATTCTAAATAAAGAAACTGATACTATGTTTCGCATGGTAAGCAACATCTTGGCAACATTGTGGCATCATACATATGTGGGTACATGTATCACGGTGTGGCTGTTTCATTAAATGCATTCCCATACCAGAAGGGTGTGGATAACATACTATTTTACTATATTTAAACTAATGAAAGCCTCTCATGTTAAATCAGAAGACATGCAATTGTAGTGATGTAGAGATGGCCTTGCTCCCAGTTTTTACTGAAAGGGCACAGTCAGCCAATTTGCAGTTAATAATGTTCTATTAAGGTTGCTGGCAGACTGTATGCACAGATTCAGCAATTCTATAAATCAAACTAACATTGTCATAATTTTGCATATTAACACAAAATCAGACCATAGCACATCACAGAGCTTTATATAAAGAAATAGCATGAAGTTAGAATATACTTATATACGACACAAATCCTTCAGATATTTGTGGGCTCATGGAACAATATGGCATTGCAAACAGCCATCTAGAAAACAAATGTGTCTAGCATATTATTTTTTGTTGCTGTTGTTGTTGTTGTTGTTATTTAGCATTTATTGACCAGGTTAGTCTCACTAAGCTAGCGGACACTTTTCAGGGGATACCCAAAGAGGTATTTATGCTACTAGGGGATGTTTGGCCACAGCATCAGGGAACTTCCCCTCCTCTTTTCAGTAGGGGCCCTGGGATCTTTTACATTCATCTAGGCTACCACTAACTCAGACAGATGAGCTGTCAGTCTGATATCTCATGTGAAGAATGACCCACTCAGAGGTGTCAGCAATCTATCTCCTTTGTGGGGGAATAGAACCCACAACCTTCTGCACCAAAAATGATTATAACACCTGTTGCCCCACTGACACTGTCAGAATTATTTTAAGGTGTTCACTGACATATTTGCATGTGTCTGGCAAATGTTTTGAGTTTAATTTATGTTGCAAACCAAGACACAAGTCTTTAGTGAGATTTGCATCCTTTTGACAACATTACTTTTAAAACATCCAAAATAGGTTTGTGGCATTGTTGATGAATAAGTTTCAAACCCTAACAAATACATTTGGGAAAAGGAATGCAACATTTTACAGCAGGAGTCCTGAAAGAGCTATTGCTTGCATGTAGCTAAGAGCAAATGGAACAGTCATTTGTTTCACAGACTTCCTTTCAGTTGCTACCAGATAGTAACACTTTTGTGTATGTAAATGGTTAACATGTTCATGTGCAACAGGAAAGCATTAATTGTGATGGACTTTTGCACTTCAGAAACTAGGTAGAAAGTCTTGGCTTCTGTATGTATTTAACGGCAGGCTAGACACATTTCATCTCTATAACCTCTAGCTTCCTGTCTTTTCCGATTCTTTGACATTCTTCTTCCATATACTACACCTGACTGTTTGTAGCTTTGACCTCCTCATTGTAACTTCTCCACAACAAACCCTCTCAGATACTTCAAGCTGTTAATCTGTTCTACAGTTTTCCATTCTATCTCAATTATTTTCAGCTTCTTCTGATTTCCCCATTTGCTGCCATTACAACTGTGTTATCTGTATTGTTTCATCCCATGTGCCTTCAGTTTTGCATTCTATTCTCCTATCATTTGTTGAAGCTCCTGTTTAGAGTCTGTCAGTAATATCACACCATCTGCATAAAGCATCTGTGTTGCTTTGTCCACTTCATCCTGTTTACCAATGAGATCCATATTTATGGAGTTTCCTTTATTTATTTTATAGTTAAAGATATGACAAAAACACTTGATTTTCATTCAGAAGCAGGATGGTCACTCTGGGTCTGGAGACTTGGTAAAGCTATTGTTTGCATGCAGCTAGCTATAAGGAGCAGATTCAATACCATCTCCAACTTTCTATTTTGTTTTATTTTGATCAGCTTTGACAGCAAATTTTAGTGTCAGCAGTAAGAAATGCCACATGTAATTAATCATATCGTCACATATTGTCAGGATTACTGAACTGAGAAACAGCACCAGTTTGAGAAAAGGCTAGAACCCCTCAGATTTCTTCAACAAATTTTACATGATCAACAGCTACAAACTGCTTTACTTAAAAATCTCTTTCAATAAACCAACTGCCAACATATTTTAAGTTAGCTTTAAGTCCTCTGTTTCTATTCATCTCCAATAAAACAAAAGACTAGTTACCACCTCAAGTGGCAGATCTGTATGAGGTACTGTAAGGTGTTTTACAGATGTCCTGCCAGTTGTATTGACATACTGATGACTCAGATTACAAGCTGTGAGTTATCAAGCCATCAGCTCTCTGTTACAGGCTGTGAAGTTGTTGATGTTTGTCTTTCGGCTTTTCCCGGTTAGGGGTCGCCACAGAGGAACTCCCATCCGCTAATGATTGGCAGTAGATTTTCATGAACATCGAGGTGCCAGCTCGATGTCCAACCAAGGCACGCCCATTTACGCATGTCTTTCGAACGCCACCCCACCACGGGGAGGACATGCAGACTCCACACAGAAGGCACTCCCCACACTCAAACTGAGAATCAAACGGGAGTACCTCTTGCTGTGAGGCAACAACGCTACCGCTGCACCACCACAACAAGTATGCTACAGGCTGTGAAGTAATGTTACAAATAACCATTACTAAGGAGACCTCACTCCTCTCTGATTGAGGCGTTTTCAAGGTTAAACATGGTATAATGCCAGGGAACTATTTAAACTTATTGAATTTTCCTTTTGTTGATGAGTAGTTTACCAAAAACACTTACCACAATTTGCATTTAGTGTCCCATAACAGCTTGCACTCTGTTTTAATTTGGTTGTCAGAATTTTTTATTTTTATTTATTTTATTTTTTATTTTCAGACATTCTGTATATAGTTAATAACTCCATGCCTTCCATCACTGTTAATATTCTACATACTGTCTCTGATTTTATTTTATTTTATTTTATTTTGTGCACACTTTGTGATTACTATTTCTAACTTAACAATAGTCTTTGTAATTAGTATTTCTGTTTAAGCTTATAGACTCTGTATACATGTACATGCATACAAATGTTTCAAGTGCAGGCATTAATGCCCTTCTAGCCTGCCAATATACCAAAACATTTGTTCCCATAATAAATGTCCAGGCTGTTCTTAAAAATATCTAAACTAGTACTTGCTTTAATGTAATTTGGTAATCTGTTCCAAGCATCAGCTACTCTGTCCGAGAACCAGTTAGTACACTTCTCATTCCTACAGAATCTTCTACATAGGTTATCTGACGATTCTCTAGTACTTTTTGATAACCCCAAACATTCCCAGAGGTAGTTGTCCCTAAATGCCCTATATACTTGAATAAGATCTCCTCTTAAATATCTATAAGAGACACTGTACAAGTTCAGATATTTTAGTCTTTCATAATAACTTAGATTTTCACATCCATGGATGCCCTTGGTATATTTCCGCTGTACTCTTTTCAGTTTATTCACACTTGTTTTCCTATAGGGTTTACATATTGTTATTCTATACTCAAGTTTGGGTCTAATGTAACTAACAAACAATGACTTCATTATGTTTGATTTCCTAGACTTTATAAATCTTTTTATACAACCTATAGTTCTATAACTATCATTAGCCAATTGGTTGATATGATTAGAAAAACTCATAGCTGAATCTATCCATATACCCAGGTCCTTAAATGAGTCTACAGTTTCAATCACTATGTGCTGTATTAAATATTTACCTTTCAGTTTATGTCTCCCAAATCTCATATGCTTAGTATTTGATGTATTTATCAACATATTATTCTCCTGTGCCCAAATAGTCAATTTAGTCAAATTATTTTGCAGACATGCCTTATCTGTAACACCTGTAATCAGTTTACCCAATTTCAGGTCATCAGCGTATAGACTGTAGAACACCTCAGATGAAAAAGTAAGGTCAGAAAGATACAATCTAAACAAGTAAGGGCCTAGTACAAAGCCCTGTGGGACACCTTGACTGTAACCAAGGATTTCACCTGTCCAGTTGATGTGTGATACTTGCCATGTCCTATTTGTAAGTCATGCAGCTATCCATCTTATCAACAGTACATCAATACCTAGTTGTACTAATTTATTGATCAGTGTTTTGTGTATGACCCTGTCAAATGCGGAAGTTAAATCTATAGAAATCACATCACAGCACAATTTTTCATTCATAGCTGTTAGTATATTGTTATAGAACATCATGTTACAGGTGGTAATAGATCTATTTTCAACATATGCATGCTGATATATGGTTTCAAGTCCCAATGTATCCAGTTCTGACAATAACTTATCCAGTATTACCTTCTCCATTATTTTTCCACAACATGAACGTAGACTTAAGGGTCTATATGATTCTGTGTTTGTCCTACTCCCCTTTCCCTTAAAGACATTAATAAGTGCATGTCTCCAATCTTGAGGAATCTCTCCATATTTATATGACCTAGTGAATAATAGCTATAACGGTAGTGTACATTCTTGCAGAAGTGTTCTCAGGTCATTGTTACTTATTCCGTCTCCTCCCTTTGTTTGGATTCAGTTTGCACAGTTATTTTTCAATCTAATCTAATTTGATTCCAATATCTGGGGTTACCTGGATGTCACTAGGACAACTTACCACCCCTTTTGTGGAGCCAAACTGTTTTGCATAAGATTTTGTAAGTATATCTATAATCTGTTGTGTCTGAGAATAAATTTTAGAATCTGCACATAGTTTATCAATTTGTGTATCTTTACTCCTTCCACATCTTATGTATCGATAAAAGGTTTCCTATTATACTCAATATCTTTTTATAAAGTGTCTTCAAATTTTTCTTGATCTTGTCTAACACTATGCTTAATCTGTTTGTCCAGCTTGTTTATTTCAGTTTTCAAAGTTGTAGTTTGACCTCTCTTTCCATTTCTTATATTTTTAATCAGGTATCTTGTTCTTATGGAAATATACCCCCCTGATGTTGTGTGCCTAGATCCTGATGTTAAACATTTTTTTTTACTTTTTGCACTCAAACAAGTTCTCTTTCAAAATTTTCCACATTCCATCTGCAGTTTGTCCACTGAACACCTCACTCCAGTTAGTTTTATATAGTAACTGCTTTGCTTCCCTATAATCTATAATTAACCTTCTGTGCATTGGCTTAGATTTCAGTTTGGCAGAATTATCTAGCAACAAATTAACCTTAATAACTCCATAATCACTGTACATCAGTGGTGATAAAACTTGACTTGAAGTTACAGTAATTTCTTTGGGAACACAAACAATATCTAGTATATTCTGTCCCCTGGTAGTTTTTTTTTTTGCAATCTGAAGCATTTGTTGTTCCTGAATATACTCTGTGAATAATTTCTTTACTAACATTGTTGAATCAATATTATTCCAGTCTGTTTCTGGTAAATTTAAGTCCCCAGCTAATATTATTCTTCCCTCCTGTGTTTCATGTAAGAAATGTGTGCTATTGTTTTGTATTCCATACTGTCTACTGTATTATATTAATTATAATTAATGTAAGCTTTGTTATTGCTTGTGGAGCTTTTCTACATGGGCCTCTGCTGAAAATGGGCTTCTGGCCCAGTCAGACATAACCTGGTTAAGAAATGTAATAAATAAATAAATAAATGTAAGAAAAGAGCAAGAAAAAAAAAGGTATGAATTATTACTGAAAAGAAGTAATTAATTAGTGATGGTACGGCTATTTTCCAAGCTACCCCAAACCCAGAAAATACGGAGGCCTAGGCAGAGGCCTAGGCAGAGCTATACACAAAAGCATCGTACAAACATATAAACAGTTACACAGAAATGGCAGTCAGTGCCAGCCTTTGGTCAACTGGTGCCCTAGCCAAAAGGGCTTCACATCACCCCCACACCACACCACACAGTGACCTCATCCTGGTCTATCTACAACATCCAGATTACTTTTTTCTTCCCTTTTCCTCACAGTTTGTCTTACTCTTCAGTTTTTCCTGTATTTATTCAACATATTTTAAAGATGTCATTTCTTTACTACAAAAAATAAACAAATAAATACTGCAAAAGCACCCCTGTTAGAGGGCAGCTGCCTAATTGGCCTATATCTAAGGCCGACTATGATGTCAGTACCAAACCAAAATAAACGTAGGTCAAACTGCAAAAACAAGCCACCCTGGTGGACCACTAGTCTAAATAGGATGTACAACAAAGGAAAGAAAATCCTGTCCAGAAGCAGGAAAGTATGTGCACAACAGGGCAAAAACTCTCATTAGTTTAAACAAGCAAATCAGGGAACATGTCACATCTTCAAAAAGCCAACTTCGAGGCAACAATAGCCTCCCAAGCAAAGGACAACCATAAGGCATTTTTCAGTTATATCCATAATCTTAAGGGCAAAACCCAATAACGTGCAGGGTTTGTTGTAGATGGCACCACCCATACCCAGCCAGAAGATATAGCAAATTGCTGGCTGATGATTTCAGCTCAAATTTCACCCCCCCACACCTCCAGTTAACCCCAGGAAATACCCTCAACCATTTCTCTACAAGTTGCCACAAAAGAACAGGCCATCACTGCACTCTCTAAAGCTAAAAACACAGCCTTTGTGGGTCCCGATAATATCCGAGGACAACTCTTAAATAACGTGAAACACGACCTAACAGGCCCACTAGGATCTCTATTTAACCACAGACTCCAGAGATGCAATGTCTCTGGAGAGTGGAGGATAGCAATGTGCATCCCTCTGTGTAATGGTAACAATCAACCGACCAGGAAGTTACAGACTCATAAGTCTGACTAGTCTCATATGCAAGGCCATCGAAAGAATGATCATGGACCTGATAAACAATGACATATGAAATCTCCAAACAATGGTCCCTACCCAGTTTGGCCTCATCAAGGTGAGGACATGCCTGCTCAGTCTGGTGGAATTCTTTGAGAAAGTCACCAAGGCTATGGACAAGGTTAAAACAGTACATACTGCCTACCCTGACCTAGCTAAGGCATTCGGCACAATTCCCCACTCAAGTATTATAAATAAACTCACAGAATTGGGCATTAATCCCTAAGTCACCAGATGGACAGCCAACTGGCTACTAGACAGGACACATATTGTTAGGGGGTGAATACAGATCCAGTAAGAGGCCAGCTACTAGTGGTATCACAGGGTTCAGTGCTGGTACCTCTCTTGTTTGAAATATACTTCTCTGAAGTCAAGACTAATGTAGATGGCTTTTGGCTGACAAGACTTACTGATGACTGAAAGTTGGGGGCATCAATGAATCCCCAAATGAAGTTGATAAAGGTCTGACTCTGACAAACAATTGGTGGCAGAGCCATGTCCTAAAACTAAATGCAAAAAAAAAAAAAATACATAATTATACCCTTTGGGAAGTCGACTACCTCTGAAAATTGCAACATTAATAGAACAGCACTAAGAGTAGACCCAATGGTGAAAGATCTAGTTACACAGATAGACAGTCAGCTGATCTTTGAACAGCATGTGTCCACGGTGGTGAGGAAACCCTTCTATGCAATACAACGTATAACTAAGGACATGGCATCTAGATCCAAGGAGGTTAAAGTTCCACTATACTTGACTCTCATCATACCAATAATTGAGTACAATGTACCTTTCAGTATATACCTGACTAGGCACTTACAACAACTGCAGCAGTCTCAGAGGTTCCTTACAAAAAAAAATACGGGAGTAAACAACATGTCCTATGCAGGTCACCTAAAAGCCCTATCCCTTTACTCTTGTCTCTTACCAACTATTAAGAGGTGATCTATGCCTAACCTACAAGACATTTTAAAATCCGGTTCTGATGGAACTGTTATACATTTGCAAAACAAAAAGCACAATGATTACCTGATCCAAAGATCTAAACCTAGCCTGTGAAGTGAACAAAACACACTGGAAGGACAGATATGTGCCTCGGAGATTACTTTTTCTCTGGAACAGGGTACCTATTCACGTGAAGCAGAGCCCTCCCTGACCATCTTCAAATGCAGTTTAAACAAATGGATGGTGGATTGTAAATTCACTCCTGGGGTGACACTTATGTCCCTTATGGACAGGGCAGTGTATAATATACCCAAAGGCATAGGCACAAATCTAAGTCATCCTGTAGCCCCTAGGTATCAAAATTCTGTAAGGGCTCTTGAGCCATTAGCATAGCAATCTCCTAAGAAACTAGGAACCTATGAATAAATAGGGAAGTATGAAGGAAAATGTGGTTAAAACTATAGATGTGAAGAAGCAATTAAGCAGATTAATTAAGGCAGTGACAGAATGAAATTAAGTTGGAGAGGTTGTACAAGAAGAAAGAGTAGGTAAGGAGAAATTCTGGATACTTGGTGGAAAGGCATGGAATAGTAAAGAATGTGTTATCAGTCAGATTTGGAGCAGAAGCAAATTCATTTGTAAAAATTATTTTAGCACATGTTTAAATTGTTTAGGAGGGTAGTTGTGCAGTATAGCACTTACTGCAAGACAGGTTTTATGGGCAGTTGTAAGTTGTAGGAAGATGAGATTTTATGGAAGTTCAAGACATTTGAGAGAGAGTATAGGACAATACAGTGATGGATATAGTAAGTTGAACTAGTTGCAAATTTGGCAGCGTGATTTGAGTTTTGATTTTATTGAAATACTGAGGTTAGTGAGAATAGGCTCTCCATAAGGGAGTGAAGGTAAAAGACAGGTGGTGGCAAGGGCAGTTTTGGTAAATGTATTTAGAAAATTTTTGTGCCTGTAAAGCATCCCTAGTTTCTGATAAGTATTTTTAATACTATTCTGAATGTGAAGATCAAATTTAAGGTTTTTAGCTATTATTACCTGTAATAGTTTATAATAGCTCAGTTTATTAGCTGCGGTGGTGGTGCTGCGGTAGCATTGTCGCCTCACAGCAAGACGTTGTGCTGTTCGATTCTCAGCTAGAGCGTCTTCTGTGTGGAGACATACGTGATTGGGCATACCTTCATTGAAGGTTGTGCGTCAGGGCTGGTAAACTCGGCACGTAAAAAATCTACTGCCAATCATTAGCGGACTGGAGTTCCGCTGTGGTGACCCCCTAACCAGGAAAAGCCGAAAGACACAAACATTACTTGTAACAGTTTAGTCTGACTTATGCTGGGAAAGGATCCTGTATTTCATTTTGTCAACTGTAACTCTTTTAGGAGTAAAGAGGAGAAGTCTGGTTTTGTTGGGGTTCAGCAACAGTTGTGAATTGCTGAACCACATTTCAGTAGAGGTGAAGGATTCTTGGGTAATTTTCTTGAGGTGAGATAGATTATTTGATGAACAAGTAATAGTGGAGTCATCTGCGTACTGCATAATGGACCCATGCCAGGAGGAAATGTGGAGGTTATTGATAAAAATATTAAAAAGAAGTAGACCAAGAATAAAGCCTTGTGGAATTCAAGTAATGTTTTGTAAGTAGGGTAAATGTGTACTTTGCCATTTTATTGCTTGTTGTCTGTTAGAAAGACAGCTGGTAAACCATCGAAGAGTGGGAGGTGAATGAAGGAACTCGGTTAGACTGTTACTGCAGATGTATAGTGGGGGAAGCAGTATCAAATGCTTTTGACCGATTTAAGAATAGCTCTGAGACTAACTTGTCAGCATCCCTAGCAGGGACAATGGTATTCAAGAAATATAGTAAGATTGTTGTACTGTGGGTTGGCCAAAATCAATGCTGAGCTGGGGTTAATAGCTGATTTTGGGGTAGGCAGTCTAGGCATTCTAGAAATTATAGTGACTCTCTGCAGATAGGCTATTAAAAACGTACTACCAGTGATTATACAGTTTACAGGTTTGAAACTTACAACATACTAAAGGAGAACCACAACCAAAAACTTAAAAAAAAATGTTTTTCACCATATCTTGAACTTTTCTGTATTACTAATGTCTCTATGTCAAAGTGATTATTATTATTATTATTATTATTATTATTATTACTATTTTCTAATTTGTTATACCCCATATGGCCTGAAAGAGGGCTGCCATGAGTAGTATGATTTTGTTTTACAATCTATGCCTTCACCTTCCTGATGTCAGTTTAGAGACAGAGAGAAATCCTTATGATGACAAGATCATTTATTGTGGTCTTCTCTCTCATCAGCTTACAACAGCACTGCGATTGCTTATTTTTGACTGTAAGCATCAAACCCCGTTTTAATTACTTCGCTTCCTTTGATTTTTATTTGTGATCGTCTCTGATGCAGCATTTTAAAGAATGTTTGAATGACAGGCTTGAAACTGTGGCTGAGTCCGTTGATCTTTTCAAAGTAACAACTGTAGTCCAGTGCTAAAGTGTGAGAAATCTGACCCCTGTTTCTGTGTTTAATACGTGTTACTTTGGCAGAGATGGTTTGTTTTGCATTCACAGCTTTTAATATTATAGCTAGAATTAGAATCTTTCATGTTAATCTTTCTTCCCCATTTCACTGGCATGTCTTAACAAAACAATGTATGCAGTGCAAGAATACCGCAACAAAACACCAGAAGAAACATGCACTTTTCTAGAAAATGCAGAGTAGGAAAAAAGGGAAGAAATCAAATACTGACAGAAAATAGGAAAGTAAGAAAGAAAAAAAAAAAGAAATTCAACCAATTTTTAAAAAGAAAAAAACCCCCACTAAGTATAAGGTTTGTTTTCTTGTTCATTTGTATCTGAAAACAAAGCTTAAAATTCTTCCTTTTGTTCAGACTCCAGATTCACTATTTACCTAAGGTGTGATGCTGGCAATCTGTGACTGGTAAGACACATTTAAATGTCATTGCTTTGTTAATGACTGTAGCTGGGATAAGTCACCTCACCTAATTATTCAAGTAGCCTTCAGGATGTAACAGATGATGACACAAATGCAGAAAAATAAGCTAAACAGAAATAAGTTCAGATGTAAAACAAAGGGAGTAATTACTCAATTATTCTTTTCCTGTATGTAACATGTTTGATGTTGGATTACAGGGAAGAAAAATCATGTTTTGGAAACTAAAACTTGATATTTGGGTTGGGTGGAGTTCTCCTTTAATCACATGACCATAACAACAGCAATGCTTTGAGTGCACAATCCACCTGCACACACACACACACACACACACACACACACACACACACACACACACACACACACACACACACACACACATGTAATAAGCAGTTATTAACTTCGGCCTCAATAATAGTATATTACAAAAAAAAATCTTTCTGATGGAATTTAAGAAAAGGAACACAAATACCAATCCCAGGTATCCATGTCTTCTTTGTGTCCTTACAAACTGTTTTAGACAGAATGTTCTTCCTCCCAGCTCTACACATATTCACATCTATTCCCCCACTAAGGTTTTCTGGAGGGACTTAACCCTATGTTAATTGCAGTGTTTATTCCAATAGTTTGATTTACAACAGATGTAAATATTGTAGCTGCTTTCAAAGCAGTGTCATGTAACATCAATAGACTATCACATGATTCACCAATATAACCAGTAATGTACTTTACTCACATTTATTTTATTCTATCTGGTAGTCATATTGGTGAATTAAACCATGACTGGTGCTTTTTTAGTCATGACTCAGTAGCTGGTACACAAATATGAGGGACTTCACATAATGCAGAGCAGATAAGCATCTGCCAGTTTAGCTCAGATTAGTAACTAAGGCTAATAATTGCTAATAACAAGCTTAATCCTTTAATTCCCAGGCTGATTTCTCCATTTCCAATTATAAACTGTTGACTCTTAACAAGTGACTTAACTACTACTGAGCTGCAAAGAGAAATTTACACCCAATACAGTTATCCAGTTAACAAGTGAATAACAAACAATAATGTTCAGTTTAATAAATGGATAATTAATAACAATTTTATATAAAGAAATTTACAATATAGAACAAAATTGTAATACTAAGACAAAATAGAAATAAAATGAACTCAAAACCAGATAAAAAATGAGTAAACACCAGTGGAAGCAATAAATCCAAACACAGGACCATAACTGAGTTAATAGTTTAGCACTTTCACTCACTTTAATCAACATGAGCTTCTTCAGAGCAAACAGTTTTCCAGTTCAAAATGCATTTATAAATTGTTGTCAATTAAATCACATGACATTCTTAAAGAAAGCAGTGGTGGTGCTGCGGTAGCGTTGTTGCCTCACAGTAAGACGCTGTCCGGTTCGATTCTCAGCTAGAGCATCTTCTGCGTGGAAACATGCGTGAATGGGCGTACCTTCGTTGAAGGTTGTGCATCAGGACTGGCAACTTGGCACGTAAAAATCAACTGCCAATCATTAGCGGACCGTCCGCTGTGGCGACCCCTAACTGGGAAAAGCCGAAAGACACAACAATTCTTAAAAAAATCTAACCACTTATAAAAATAAAAAAAAAAAAAATAAAATAACCAATTTAAATACAATACTCTAATGTGATGTATTGTAATACATACAGTATTAAGTAATAAAATAAGACACTTATTATTGTACACTAAAATAATAGGTAGCCAACGTAATGAACTACCTATTTCTAGCCATTGTTAAGAAACATTTAATGTTAATAGTGCCATTGAGGCCTGGAGTTTCATCAGCAACCAAAACTATTTGCCACAAACTTTCTTTACATTCTAAGAAAGTCTTATAGTCACCTGTAAAAGGATCAGAATTAACCCTTTCTAATACAAAGAAAGAACATTTCTTGAAGAGTAAACATTCTGTTGCATGCACTGCCAAAGCATTAGTTCTATCCTTTTTTCTAATGGCTAAAATATGCTCATATATTCTTTTATGTAAAGCTCTAATAGTTTTTCCAACATAAAATTTGTCACATGTATTACAGGTAGCACAGTATACAACATTGGTGGTGTTACAGGTGTAATAATTCTTAGCCCAGAACCTTCTCCCCATGTGTTTGAATTCTATGCTGGACACATTACTCATAAATCTACATTGTTTACATTTTCCACAGGAAAAACTGCCAGCAAGTCTAGATGTAGAATTCACAGCTATCATCTTATTGTTTTCCAAAATATGCTTAATACTGGTAGTCTTCCAGTAAGAAAAATGTGGACTTACACCCAAAATTTTTGTGAGTTCGGTATTTCCCATAATAACCTTCCAATGATCCAATAAAATTCTCTTGATGTAAACCATCTCATTACATATTGGTATGGGAAAAGCTAAATAAAACCAAATGGGTCTTTACACTGAACACTTGGGGACACTCCCCTAAGGGTGTCCCTAATACTCAAAATGGGACAAGCAGAAGTGTTTCTAAGTGCTAATATTTCCTGAATGATCTTCTTAAACCTTACTAAATTGTAGCCTCTCTCTAGAAAGAATTGTGTCAATTTGTCTACCTCATGTTGAAAAACAGAAATGTTCAGTTGTCAACCTACTGAGGCGTATGAATTGACCTTTTACCACTCCACCCTTCATATGGACAGGATGTAAGCTTTCCTTGTTTAGATACTGGTTAACAAAGGTGGCCTTCCTTAATATTTGACTCTTGAAATTCATTGACACAGTTTCAAAAGTGAAATGAAGATCTAAAAAATCTATAGACTCACCAAAACCTCCAACTGTGAATTTAAGAAAGGTGGTACTACAATTCAGTTACGGTCCTGTGTTTGGATTTATTGTTTCCACTGGTGTTTATTCATTTTTATCTGGTTTTAAATTGTAATACTAATAGAAGTACAAAGAATAGTAAATACAAGGGGCATAGATAACATGGGACTATATTTGCACAGAGAACTCAGCAGTTCATGCAGATTGCAATACAAAGAATTGCCTTATAACCAGCAATTAAGAGAATATTATAAGAACAACATTTCATAAATATTTTAGTAGTACTGAAGAATTAGTCTTGTGGATGGTGATTCCAGCAGTCTTAAGTAACTGCCTCATGGGCCATCTGCATTTGGACCTGTTAAACTGGAAGTTCCTTTAGTTTATGTAATCCACACAGCATGCATCTATCATTCAGTATGCAGATGATACTACCTTAATCTGTGCTGAACAAAATATTCCCACCCTTCTGCAAACAACTCAACTAGCATTCTCTGACATTGAAAACTACCTTACCAAAGTCCAACTTATCCTTAATCCAAAGAATGCTCAGCTTATGATTATAACTAGTTCTAACAAAAACACTGATAACAGTCAGTTCACTATCTACTCTGCAAATGCTACTCCAATCTCTCCAGTGGCACAGGCTAAGCTATTGGGAATAACAATAGACTCCCACCTAAAATTTGATAATCATCTCAACTTAACTATTAAAAAAGTACATGCCAAACTGGGATCACTCTACGGTGTCAAACCATTTCTTATCAACAACACAAGATTAGCCATTGCTCACTCCCAACTTCTATCAACCCTACTCTATGCATCTCCCACTTTGACTAATCTCAACAAAACTGAACTAAGTAAAATGTTAGTCTGCTATAACAGAATTGCCTGCTTTGCTGCAAATTGCTCTTATAAAACTCATCACTGTACTGCTTTGAGCCAGCTCCACTGGCATGAACTGCCCAATGTCCTAACCTACAATCAGCTCTGCTTCTGTTACTCTGTCTATTACCTCCCCAATAAGTGTCCTGCCCTCAAAAACCTAGTACATCACTCAGCCAAAAGGCCTCTTAGATCATCAAGCAAACTACTACTAGAAGTCACCAACAGCTATAATAGCTTTGGAGACATACTATATAGTAGTTCAGTGGCTAAAAAAGGAACTCTCTCCCTACTAGCATACAAAACACATCGTCCATAGTCTCCTTTAAAAACCTCATTAAGCAACATCTCAAGCAAAGTTGGTAGTGCAATGACTGCTCCCCCAGGCTAGTGAAAGCAGATAAGGTACACTTACTAAACCTAGAGTACTTCATAATAGTTTTCACTCTTACTCACAAACTCTGGCCAATGTACAATGTATGTACTATGCATGTATTCTACCTTTGTTCCAAATTTCAGCTGTACACCACAAATCTATTAATTACCTTTATTTTTAAATTAATGTTTTCTTGTTTCTTCTCTCCACTATAATTGCTGATGTGCTGCATACCATTGTAAAAACATGTCTATTGTAATTTGTGTATATACTGATCATGTCTTAATATCTAAATGTAGCTGTAATTATTTTTCTGTGTGGAGCTTTTCTCCCTGGGCCTCTGCTGAAAAAGGGCCTTTTTGGCTCAGTCAAACACCCCCAGTTATCAAACGTAAAATAAAATAAATGCTGTAATACCTAAAGGCATAGTCACTACAGCATTGTAATAATGGTTTAATCTAGTTATGCTGTAACAGCTACATATTATTGTAATGTGAGGACAACAGGTAAAATGGTCTGGGATAAATACTACAAAATAAGCAAAATAAGTACTTGTGAAGAGGTGCCAGGTAAGAAATGCTAGCAGTCATGTAAATGCATCCAAATAATGACATAAATTAAGCTGTTTTTAAGGAATACCATAGAATATGCATTTCAACCAATGAGAATTAAATGAAATAGCTATGGCTCCCAAAATAATAATGAAACACAGAAATAGGGACATTTTCTTTTATTTTGTGATAGTTTGAAATATATTCCTTTCCAAACATTTAGTGACTAAGAATTCCATTGATTTAATCATAAATGCAATAGAAATAGTTCTAGATTTATTAAGAACATCAGTAAATCTAGGTAGAATAAGGATAAATCTCTTTGCACAAACTACAGTGATAGGATTAAATCATAACAGCTGAGTGTCCTAATTCAGAACTTGCTTGTAGTAGTAACAATTCATAAAGCAAGTGCTCTTTAACGATAACTGATTTATAAAGCCTATGGTTTGAAAATCTAGGCTTCCACAGAATAATGGTATCTTACTTTGCATTATATAAATAATACCAGGTGTCAGAAAAACACATAGTGACTCTGCAGGGAAATGGGCACCTGTACTACGACTTGCATACAATGAGTGTAAGAACTGATCACTTCAACATATTTTCTCAAAGAGGGGGACAGGTGAAAGGAGAACAATGGCATGCATTCAGCTGGGTAAATTATACTTTGTTTGCATGCATCAGTATCACATAATGGGGCTTGTTTTCACTTAAAAGAATCATGCTTAGCTCAAATGCAAAATATTTATGCCATCCTTCAATAAATATGTACTCATTTGTCATAAAAAAACACTGATATTATAAAAGAAGTGGTTTATAGTCACCATTTTCACAGTATTTTGCTTTCTTTAGGTGGTAGCTTTTATGTAGCTCACTTTTTGGTTCCATCATTATGCTCATCAGAATAAATTGCACATCTTAATTTTGGCCGTAACATTATAGCTCATTATTTTATGTTGTTATTCACAATTTGTTTACACTAAAATTGATATACATATTAATCTTATGCAGGTATATGGACATATCAATATTGTATGTAATGTAGCGCATATTTTTCACTGTTGAGCATATGTTGGATTCTAGCATCATCAACACAGATCAAAAGGCTTTGCAAAAATACCTTAATAAGTTGTACAAATGAATTACAATGGTCTTAAATTCAATACTAAAGTAACTTAATTAGGCACTTTGGAGAACATGAAAAGTATTAGTCCTATGATAAATGTACTTTGGATTAAGTAATTATATACAGAGTCTTAGGGGCCACAGTACACAACAATCAAGACATCGCCACCGGTGGAAATAAAATGATATGAAGGAGTAACAGTACAATTTATATTTTTAGTTCTATTTCATCTACATCAGTTAAGTTGTGATTCTCCTTTTTAAGATCATTTATTTTATTTATTTATTTATTTTATTTTATTTATTTTACATTTGTTGACTGGGATAGTCCAACTGGATATATGTCCATTTTCAGTGGAGACCCGGCGAGAAAAGCTCCACATACCAAAAAAGAGACAGTACATACATCACTGAGTGATAAACTCAGGCAGACATGTTTAGAAAAATATAGACAAAGAATACAGGCAGATATCAATATACACAATGTGCAGACTTACATCTGATTGGCAGAGACGTATCAGAAAAAGTGAACATAAAATGCAATCAGATCTCATAATTCACAATGCTTAGACATTCAAATGTTATGAGGCATAGATGCTTGGGTAAACAGCAGGTTGGGTAGCAAGACACGTATTAGTGAAGTTGTTAGTCAGGTTTAGAACAAGAGCACAGCCAATGAGATGTGAGGTATTTTTTGACTTCTCTTTTAGTACAACCCATAACAGAGTACAACACTAGTGTTGCAGATATACAGCATAATCGATAGTCCACATTGAATGCATACAAAGATTTCTTAGTGCTGTATTTAGTGGCATAGAGGGATAAGTCCATGAGTATAACTGATGACCCGAGTTGAATAGTGGCTCAGGTACTGGAAGGTTTGGGTAGGGGAGGCTTATGCTGGTTCATCTATCCTGCAAGGAGATAGATGATGGTTCCCAGTTAACCAATTGCTACCATCAAATGCAGGCTTGCACCACAACAGTGGCATGAACTGGTAGGATATGGGTTGATGATCTGAGGGCGGCAATGGTAACCTTCATGGCATGCTTGTGTGTGTGGGGGGAGACATGCACAGGTAGGGAAGGTATGGGACAGCTCTGTGGTGATGCATTAGCTAAAATGAACCACCAGAGAACTGGGTAAAGGCCAGATGAGAAAAAGCCCTCATGGCTACCTGCATTTGGACCATGCCTCAGGTCACCACTGCACTGCCTGTAATAAGGCATGATTTAGCAGTTGCGGCATCTTGAAGATAAGTATATGGCAAATAGTCTAATAATGAAATAATTTAACTTCAGATTATTGAGCAAAAGTCCTCAAAAGTCAAATCATCACAAATAAAGAAAACAAGAAAACATTTTTACCAGCACACCTGCACCCAATACACCACCTGTTGTATGTATGTACGAACTGAGTTCACTCTACAGTGGAGAAAGGGCCAAGTATGTATTCACACTTGTTCTGAGAAAAAGCCAGTAATGTGTGATGTGATCCATTCAATTTTAATTAGCTTTACTGGCTTTGACCTATCTAATTCTCAACTACCTAAATGACATTGTATCTCTCTCTCTATATATATATATATATATATATATATATATATAGAGAGAGAGAGAGAGATTTATTTATATATATATATATATATATATCTATATATATATATATGCTTTACTATTGTTTATTCGAATGGTAAAACATTTTCCGTTCAAATAAACGAATGGTAATACCAAAAATAAAAAAAACTACCGTTCAGAATGTCGAACCAAATGCTCGACAGATTTGATTCAACGTTGTTGTCGAAACCACCACATGATAGCCATATAGGAGCTGATGTAAATCAAACTCCTATACAGCTATCATGTTTTTGCAGGGAGGCAAGACCCCCTGCACCCCCACACCTCCCTACTTATAAATTCTAACTCCGAGATTGCACTACAGTGGGGATGTGGATGAATTTCCACTCCCCACTGTATCGTGATCTCCGTGCAGATAGTCGATTTCCACTTATGCGAATGCAGTTGTGCATTCACATAAGTGGAGTCGACTATCTAGTGCAAAACTGCTTGTGCATTCGACATTCTATTTTTCGGCACATTGCAGCCGATAGAATGTCGTTCGCACAAACAATTGCAAACCTACATATATATATATATATATATATATATATATATATATATATATATATATATATATATATATATAAATCTGTGTGGGGGGGTGTATACACACATATTTGCTATACACCTATCTAAAATAAAACAACTTTTACATCAACTCCCCTAGAACTGCACAAAGAATGACCTTTTGGCAGTGTTGCCGGTCATACAAAGCGGCATTCATTCTAATGTTCTTTCACTCAAAATAAACAGGAGAACATTCATCTAAACACATATGAGCAGTCCAGCAGTCCTTGCAGTTCTCTGCCATCATTTAGGACATTATGCCTACTTTTGCAGCAGGGCAGTAACAGAGTCCAGTTTCCACCATCCCAGCAGATATCTAACCCTGTTCTACAGGCATAGCATCTCTAGTAATGGCTTTTCAGAGTTAATAGTTTTTCACAGTATTGACAGTGTTACTATCATTAGTACAAATCTGTGTGATTTTTTCACACATTAAAACAAAGTTTATCTACTGCTGTTACCTACATTTCATGCAGGTTTTATCAAAGGTGTAGACTATTCCCTTTATTACAACGTTTCATTGTATAACAATATTTCTACTAGGACAAATAAACTTTCAGAGTCTTAAGGGTTAATTTGACATGTCTGCTTTCTTGGAGAAATATGTAAAGGTCTTTTTTTCAGTTGCTATTATTTCTATAATTCAATTTTATCAGGTTGACCCTCAGGATATACCAAAAGTAATTATATTTTTAAGTCAGATAACTGGGACCTTACCATTTTGTTCTGAGAAAATGATAAGAAGAAGCAAAACCAGAAGCATTGGGGCAGTTTATTTAATGAAAGAGGGGCAGAGGGGCACCAGAAGGAGAAAGACTAAATTGCAAGACCAAAAATTCCCATGGTCAAGGTGTCAGAATGTACTTCTGCTAATGAACAAGTGAAGATAGTAAATTAGAGCTTTTCTTTCACCTCTTCAAATAGGGCTAATGGTACTAAAGCTATTTTACTATTTTACAGTCAATACTGCATGCCAGAAAGTTAAATCTAAAGTGTCAAAAGATAATGCATTAAGGTCTAGGTTACACAACAAAATGTTACAAAGGCAGAGTGCATTTAATCCTCCCTTACAAAATACTACTCATGCCTTTGAATCGTTATGTGAAGTCGACAACAGAAACTTGTTCAACAAATGTTTTCATAGTCTAAATCCTAATGAATGAGTAGCAATCAAACAATTAATGAATATAAAACATTTCAGATTTATGAACATAGACAAAGTACAGGAAATGGTAATATGACAATTGGACAGTACTGAAAGTGAGTATTTTTTCCTTTATCGAATGCTGTTGCTAAGCCGCGGTGATGCAGCGGTAGCATTGTCGCCTCACAGCAAGAGGTTCTCCCACTCGATTCTCGGCTGGAGCACCTTATATGTGGAGTCTGCATGTCCTCCCCGCGGTCGAGTGGTGTTCTAAAGACATGCGTGAATGGGCGTGCCTTCGTTGGAGGTTAGGCATCGGGCTGGCACCTCGGCACTGTAAAAAAATCGATCCCTAACCGGGAAAAGCCAAAAGAATAACAACAACAACATTGAATGCTGTTGCTATAAAAAAGATTATTTAGAGGAAATTTTATAAGCTTATCACAACACTGACAGTGTTTTACTGCATTTGTTACAGAGAGGTATCATTGACAGTAAAGCTATTAACTATTGCCTGTTGAGAAACCTAATACAGACATTTTCCTTGGAAGTATGAGACATTTTAGCACTACCACTTAAGCAGTGTCAATGATGCAGGTAGCACACTTGATTTTGGTGCAGAAGGTTGTGGGTTCTATTTCCCCCCAGGGAGATAGAGTGCTGGCACTATAGCACAACATAATGAAGGAAGGGAGGGAAGGGGTGCCACACTCTTCTGTGTATCATCCTTCAGATGATGCCTCATCTACTTGAGTTGAAAGTAGCCCAGGTGGATGTAGGAAATCCCATGGTACCTATCAAAAAGAGCAGGCAAGTTCCCTGATGCCCTGGCATAATCTCTCCTAGTAATGTAAATACCACTTCAGGTTTCCCCTGAAAAGAGGTGACTGGCCTACAAGGACAAACCTGGACAACAAAGAATAAATTAATCATTTAGATGAGAGTTTTCAAGATGGAAACCCTGTCAATATTTATGGACAAATAATCTAGGTTAGCCTGCATCAGTGGTGTTCATAGATAAAGCTCTGACTAGAGTCCAAGCAACCTGAGTTAGAATAACAGCTGGGGCACTTAAAAGCACAGACTAGGAGGATGAGTGTGCCTATCCCAGGGAAGAAGGGAGGTGCACACATGAGCATTTTTCCCTAATGGAGATCAGGGAAACAGACATGCAGTGCTTGCTACCTCACGGTGGGTGGGGTGTTCTGTTAACATCAACCCCTTGTGGAAGTGAGGGGCCATTCAGCATCGACACCCACTGCACATCTTGTCTTTGGAGTGTTACTGGGTAAAAGCAGAATAGGTGGGGAATTAGGAAAAACACTCTTCAGCGGTAGTGGTGCTGCGGTAGCGTTGTCGCCTCACAGTAAGAGCTGTCCGGTTTGATTCTCAGCTAGAGCGTCTTCTGCGTGGAGACATGCATGAATGGGAGTACCTTCGTTGAAGGTTGTGTATCAGGGCTGGTAACTCGGCACGTAAAAATCAACTACCAATCATTAGCGGACCAGAGTTCCTCTGTGGCGACCCCTAACCGGGAAAAGCCGAAAGACACAACAACAACAACTCTTCAGCCACAGTATAATACTGCCCCAGGATCCTAAATCTCCTTAGCAGTGATTAGCCTGGGGGAAACTAAAGTAGTTCCAGTAGATCTGATGGATGAAGAGAAGACCTGTGTGCAACTGATTTTAAACTGTGCTGAGCTAAAGTGTGTGCAAAAAAATATTCAAGTGTAGTGCACAACTTCTTACTTATGTGATTCCTGGCATTTCTATAGGAGCTGTACAAGGTTTAAATTAAATGACTTTCAAGGTGAATTATTTTTGTCTAGCACAGATGTTGAAGCCCTGCACACCTTTATTCCCAAAGATGAGGGGTTATTAGACATTTTGTGTTACAGAGAAGACAACATGTAGTCAAGGCGTGAATGGTTTGTTATACACTTTACAGGATATTATTACAAATAACAACTTCTGTTTGCAAGGTCAATCATTACAGTAATAAAGGAGTATGGCTACAGGATTTGCGCTGCCCTGTTCTTACGCAAATTTTGTTTCATGAGATTGGGAATGCACTCTGTTGACAAAGGTGAACTTAATTTCCAAAGCTATTTTCAACTGATGTTTTACGGACAACATTTTTAGTTTATGAACAGGCTCTAAGCATGGGTTTACAGATCTTGTTGAAGCTTTGAACAGTAGCACAGACTTATTTGACATTCCCTGCTAACATTTCTGAGCATTACATTCCTTTCTTATATATAGAGGCAGCAATGGTTAGAAATAATACAATGTTGAATTCTAAGACTTTTGAAAACAAAAATTTGTAATCTCCTTAATGGAGCATTCAAGGAAAATGTTAATTTTTTACACTGTCCAATTTAAATTAACCATAGATTTTTTTACAAGGACGTGGTCTGATTATTTGAAGAAAGTGGCTATAAGAAAGAATTTGTACAGATTATTGCCTCATATGTCACTGAATATAGAAACTGTGATTTTAAACCTGCTTTGACTAGTGATCTATTACATTAGTGAAGTCTTCAACATTGGTTATAGGTTACAAGTTTTGTTATAAGAGTATGTTTTAGCCCTGGTTTATCATATTTTGAAGATATCATTGCAAACAGTAGGCATATGCTGAATATAACAAATATCTCATTGGGTGATGGAACAGTGCTTATTAATCTTGGAGATGGCATAATAGTTAAGGCATTTGCCTCCAAGGAGCAAGGTACAGTTTTTGATTCTCACCTTTTTGGAAGTTGGCTAGGCTTAAAATGACCCATAAGGGCAGCTAGTCTATAACTTGCCTATGAATTAAGGGGCAATGAATTTCAATTATATTTTAAAGTTTAAGGAACCCACACCGACTTTGCTAAGGTTAGAAAACCATGAGGGGACTTACAGATGTGGTCTTTGCAGTTATTATAAATACACTGAAGTGGAATTTTTCAATATATGAAAGTTGTGTTTATTGGTTTTAGGGGTTACTCTAATTGCAATGCAAGGGATGCTGTTTGCATGGAGAGATGTGACTGCTTCTGCTTGGATAAGATGCCAAAAAAATGGTCGTAGTCCATATGTAAATATGTAAATGCCATTCATTCAAAAAAAATGCCCTTCATAAAACACAGCAGATTTAGTCCTGTTAGTAGCACCAAAAGTATCCTGAAATTTAATTAAGATTTTGTGTTTGGGTTAGTTTTTCAACCTATCCGCATTTTTATTAATGAAAATATTTATTTTTATATTATGACACTCAATTTGTTATAATCATTGGCTACTTATGTTTCTGTTTTTAATAGAACACGTGATATAAGCTGGGCCTGATATTCTGTGTTTGACATGTTATTCGAGTATTACAGAATGCTATTATTGAATGTTTTGAAGAAGTCTCATATGGGTTTAGAGATGAAAGTGCTGAACTTCAGTAATTTATTTTGAACATTTTTTCTCTCTCTCAGTTAATTTTGTTGTCTGTTCTGGTGACACTTCAGTTTAACATGATGTCATTTTATTCATGAGGAAGAATCAGGCCAGCTGTGTGGGACCTTGAAGTATTGGGTAACAGTTCAGTAACTTGCTTATTTGATGACTTGTTATCACAGATGAAAACTTACCTTACCATTTCCTTTTAGAGCTTATATTGTTGTGCTCCCTTCTGTCTGTGGATCTTGGTTCTTCCTCTCCAAATTTGTCATATCATTTAATTTTGCTATTGCTATATGCACCCCGCTTGCTATTCTATAAACTTTCTCCACTATACTCTAAATTAGATTTGCCTCTGTTGTAACACTGAGAATGGGGCTCTAGAATCTTGCTTGAGTCATTCTGACAACCACACTAGATAATATTTTATCTAGTTTAAGCAACACCCAGACATGCTTTCAACAAACAGAATATACTTAACATGATATTTGTTTTTTTTTTTCCAAAAGAAATGGGTATTTATTATAAAACTGCTGTAAGTATCAGTTTGCACTTTTTCCAAAGAGTAGAAGTCTTGGAGTTTGTTATTTGACCCTGCATGGGAGAGGGGGCATAGAACATAGGAACACAGAAACAGAAATAATTCTTGGTGAGTGACCACAGGGACTATAAGATGTCAACCACATATACTCTCAAGCAGACAAACCCAAACGTTTTGGCCACCACTCACCCCTGTCATGCAGTTGGTACTGCTTAACTCCCAAACTGAGCAGGGCTTTACATCATAAGCCTGATGCAGATCTGTCTATGCCCATCTAGTCATTTGCCAAAGTAGTACTTTGTTGTGCAGTGTTAATTTATTGCATAGGCTGGGAATGCATTGTGTTAGGAACCAACCCTTCAAGCACATTTTGGTTTAGGTTTAGGTTTCGTGTGTAAGTGCACTGGTTTTGCATAACATAGGATGTCAAATAGGATTGGGTCTTTTATGTTTCAGAAAGCTAGACACAGGTCACCCCAGAGCAGCTGATAGGCTACTCAATATAAAGAGAGTTGTGCTAATCTTTCAGGATAGTTGAAGGATTTATGCTCTTTATTTTTCCTGGTTAGAAATCTTTGGTGCCTTTTCAGCTGAGACATATGCTGAGAGATATGCCTGTATTTGTAAATACCAACAAAGGGTCTGATAAGAGAAGAATACAGGGCAGGATGACTTATTTGGCTCTTGAAGATATTCCCTTGATAATTAACTGGGCCAGATAGAAGGATTTCCTGAGTATGGTGAAAACATGATGACTGAATGAGAGACAGTTGTCCACGCAAGTACTCAGGTCTCTTATGGCCTTCTCTCCCTGAAGAGGAGTACCATTTATAACATATGAAGAGGAAGTTTTACCTCCCCTCCCAAAGAATTACATTTTAAACATCTACAGTTCTTCAAATGCATGGTTAGTACCACCAAATAATATATCTGGTATGTTCTGCTAATGGAAATAGAGATCTTATAGCCCTGTTTTGGCAAGCTGTCTTAGAGCCACAAATGGAAACTGCAGTTTAGTGCATTTACTTATGTCAGGCATTATCACTGAGAAAGATAGAGAAAGACAGCTGCTTATAGATTGACTCTGAGCCCCTCATTCATGTCATAGCCCCTTGTCAGTTGTACGTATGGGTATGTAGCAATATATCGCTGGTACTCTACTGTCAGTTGCCATCAATGTTTGTATTTCCCCTCACTGTATTTTGACTCTATGATCTTTTGTCTCTTTGTACTTGTAACTGTACAAATCTAATATATTTTGCGAATTACCTGGGTCAAGACTGGGATTGGTCAATTGTCATGAGTGCTCCACCCCGATTAACAAATTCCAGCAAATACATAAATAAAGTAAATTAATCAATAGCAACAGTATGAGGCAATGGAAACCCCAATAAAACCAAAATCAAAGTTCATTTTAGCTGAAGTACCAAGAAATGTCAGTTAACCAGAGATATGTTTCAAAGGCATTTGCAAAGACAGCTAAACTAGCCCTGCAAAGTTATAGTTTCCCTAAGGTCACATATTACCTTACTTAGTTGATAATATAAGTAGCAGTTAAAATGTGTGTATTGTTTATGTTTTAAGTACCTAAATACATCACAATTTGGAGAATAATGCTCCTGCATTAACTTCCTAGCCTCTTCCTCTCCACTAATCAGTGATGTACTTAATAAAATAAATGAATAAAAGCTCTTATCCAGACTGACTGATCAGTTACAGCTTTAGAAGATTAAAGTTTCTTATCAGGAACATTTTATGATGGTAACATTGGCTGATAAAAGCTCATACTGTAGCGCTTAGCATATCAGTTTTATCAACAGATGGAACTCACTGTATAGCTCTGAAACAATAACAGACATAAGTTCACAGGGTCAACTTGATATATTGTGAAGCACAGCAGCTTCCAACATTCATTAAAAAAAATCTGCCAGACATAGTTTAAATTTAACTTGGTAGAACTTTCTGTATAATTCAGTGTGAAACACTAGCATGTGTTTTCAAGGTACAACTTCAATTCAGAAGTACAGCCTTAACTATATGTTACACAGAAATGAAAAATCTGTACTGGATGCATACATCAAACACTGCATATAAAGTGGGGATTAAAAATTGATGGCAAAGATATATAAACTTTGAAGTTACAGTTTTATTTATTACATGGTAGGCAAAATACTCCATATTCATTTCGGTTATTATGTAAGCAGAATTAACAAAGAGAGAAAGCACATTTTTTTCATTTCTTTTCTCTGCCTCTGAATTGTAAACACTTACGATTTCCATTTTTGCTTCTTAATATTTTTTACACTACTATGTCCTGTATTTTGGCATCTATAAATCCAGGATGGGACTGAAGAAAACATTTGCCATAGCACATATCAGCGTAAGTCTCTTATATGGATTTGTTCAAGCTATGATGGTTGGTGGACTGATAGGAGAGATTCCTAAACAATGTTTCACTGTAAGTAATGTGTACCCAAACTGGTGCAACAAATTACCACTGATTTGAGCTACAACATCATGTGTGCTACACATCATCATCATCATCATCATCATCATCAGCATCATCATCAAAGATCATGTGTTACATAGCAAGATGAAAATTAACCCCCTACTAACCTACACATGACCAGACTCCAACATGGATAGAACCCAGTGGTACTAAGACTGGCCATTCATCATAATACTATGGAGCAGGCATTGCTGCCTCACTGCCCCTGGGTTCCTCTCATACCATTGCCACCTTTAGAAGTTTGTTAGTGGTCATTGTACAGGAATGGTGGTTGAAATACTTCTGGATGATTCCTACATGCCTGGTACAGTTTGCATGTTACCCTATTATGTTAAGTGATTTGCACCATGTTGACTCAGCATAATACACAGTGCATAATAATGAGCTGTGAAAGCATCATATTACTGAAACATTGTTATATATTACATAAATGTGTGGCACAGCACAGTAATGCAGAGTAGTATCACCAGTGTATAAACAAAATGCATGGTGGGTGGAACCTGGTGAATAAACATCTATTTTAACTTTATGGAAGGTAGAAAGTGGTGGTCCTACATGACAAGCTTCCATTTTGTTTTATGAGAGGAAGGTGAGAGAGGTTAGGCACTGAGCACTGCATTATACAATCATGCAGTGGAGTGCAGTCCAGAGCACTGCATTACACAACCATGGCTGTGGAGCCAAAGGGACCCTAGACAAGAGCATTGATGTACATACTACATGAAGGGGTGTACTGCTTGTCTATCGCACACTGTGCAAGCATCACTACATGTTCTGATTGGTGGTGGCTATGTAATAATATATGTACCGCAAGCTTAGGCCACATGATGCAGTGAAGTCCATGGTATGTCTACAGCAAACAGTGCAGCCTGCATTAGGTGATAGATTAAAGCTTCACAAATGAAATAATAAATACACAGACAAGCACATTATCATGAGTGAGACACATGAAGTAACAAGCACCAAGAGCATCAGTATCAGAGCTAAGCAGAAGCCATGCCTCACCCCTGAGGTATGAGCTTCTAAAGGTGAGACATGCAGCTTACAGGGCTAAGGACAAAGCACCCCAAGAGATATAAGAGGCAATCTGAAGAGAGGTGTAAAGGAGGCAAAGAGGGAGCATGGCAGAAGGGTGCAGAGCCACTTTGATGACATGAAGGATGCAAGGAGACTATGACAAGGCACACAGGAGATCAGGGACTGCAAAATCAGGTCAGCACAGTATGAGGACGGCATTGAATTCTTGGACAGTTTGAATACCTTCTTTGGAAGATATGAGGAGAGAAACAACAGGTTGGAACTAAAGCTACCCACTGATGAAAAGGATGTTGTGCTCAAACTCAATACAGGAACTGAGAAGTGAGCTAAGGAAGGTGAACCCCAGGAAGGCTGCCGGCCCAGACAACATATTGAGTAAGTTGTTAAAAGGCGGTGTTGATCAACTATGCATAGTACTCAAAGAGATATTTAACACCTCTCTTGCCATGGTGAAAGTACCCTCATGCTACAAGGAAACAAATATCATTCCATTGCCTAAGAAAAATGCCCCCTCCAGCCTTAATGACTACAGACAAGTCACTGACATCCGCTGTTGTGAAATGTTTTGAGCGTCTGAACAAAAAGCATTTGTCATCATGTCTACCTCCTGATTTTGACCCTCTGCAGTTTGCTTACAGAGCCAACAGATCCATAGCCTACACCATATAATTAGTGCTAGACAGCTCTCTTGAGCATCTAGAGAAAATGACAACTATGTGAGGATGCTGTTCATAGATTTCATTTCATCATTTAATATGATGGTACCAATACTGCCAATAAAAAACCTGGCATGTACACGAGTCAGTAAATATTGCTGTAACTGGATCCTGGACTTCCTGATTGAGAGGCCACAGAGAGTGAGTTCAGGTAAGAACACATCAAAGTGTATCAAGAGTAATAATGGGATTTCACAGGAATGTGTTCTCAGCCAACTGTTATTCACCATCCTGACCCATATCATCAGGTTTGATGATGATACCACAGCCATGGGGCTCATTACAAAGGAGGATGAAAGAGCATACAGAGAGGAGGTGGCATCTCTGATCAGTTGTTATGAGGGGAACAACCTTAACCTAAATGTAAGCAATACCAAAGATATTATCATCAACTTCAGGAAAAAGGAAACAAACCATCCAGTGGTCAGAATCAATGGTGAGACTGTAGAGAGGGCTTAGTGTACAAAATTCCTAGGCGTACACATATCAGAGGATCTCTCTTGGTCAGGAAACATCAGCCAAGTGGTCAAGAAAGTGCACCAATATCTCCATTTTTTGAGAAGGCTGAAGAAAGCTAAGTTCCCACCTCATATCCTCTGCACTTTCTATAGAGGTGCTATTGAGAGTATCATCACCAGCAACGTCACAGTGTGGTTTGGAAGTTGTACAGCTACAGAAAGGAAGATGCTAAAGAGAGTGGTGTAATGTACAGACAGACACTGAGAGTGAGGCAGGGTCAAAGCAGGGGTAAAAAGACACTACACCTGAGAGTGTGGAGGGTCACAGAGGAAGGTAGGGGTAAGACACTACACGGAGTGGTGAGGGTCACAGAGAAGGTAATGGGTAAGACACTACACGGAGTGGTGAGGGTCACAGAGAAGGTAATGGGTAAGACACTACACGGAGTGGTGAGGGTCACAGAGAAGGTAATGGGTAAGACACTACACGGAGTGGTGAGGGTCATAGAGAAGGTAACGGGTACCTGTCTTCCATCGATACAACAACTTTACTCTGCAAGAAGTATCAGAAGGGACACTAAAATAATACAAGACACCATGCATCCAGCACACGGACTACTTAAGCATCTGCCATTGGGTAGAAGATATCTCAGGATCTGCTGTAGGACTACCAGATTCAACAACAGTTTCTACCTGACAGTGTTCAGATTTCTGAACTCAGGCATAAGTTCCAGAGAACTGGCCATTAACTAAGTCAGTTCTTTGTTTTTTTTTTTTACAAGTACCTATGGTCTGCTGTAGAATATATACTATACAAATTCCAAGTTAAGTGCAATATTTATTTCTACTATCCCTATCAAGTGCAAATTACACAGACAACTTAGGCAGTGTGCAATCTGTAATGTGTCTTTTTAATTAAATGGGGCAGTTATTATAACTTAGGGGAGGGTATACTTACTCTGCATTTAAGTGTTGGAAATTTTTCTGCTTTTTGTATGTATACTGGGAGGAGAATTGTATATGTTAGTTGTGCTCATTTGTTTACTTGTATGTGTTGTTTTACTTTCTGTCTGTAATCTCAAGAAGAAACTGATGCATGAAATTTCATTTAGGCTATACGTGTGTGGTCCTAAATGACAATAACGTTTACTTTGAATCTTTGAATGTATTGGATATTATGAGGAAAATGTAGATAATAATGTTCAAGTATCTGGGACATGTGGTTGACAAGGTTAAAACTATAATCAGAGGTACTGCAGCCAACTAGAACAGTGTGTCAGGGGTAGTTTTGTAACAGAAGAGTACAAAGAAGTTAAAAGTAAGATGTTACAAAACAGTGGTGCAGCAAGTCCTGTATGGTATAAAAACCTGGACAGTGAATGCAGATCAGTTGAGGTGATGATGATGATGATGAAGTGCCTGACATGGGTGGGAGGATGCACACTGTGGGACAGATGAAGAAATGAAGACATCAGAGCAGAAGCCAAAGTAGCTGCAATGGCTGAGAATGTCAAAGAGAACAGATTGCACCAGTCTGGGCACATGTGCAGACACGATGTAGTGAAGAAGATTTGGGACAGACAGGAAGAATGCAAGAAGAAATGAGGGCTTCCAGCAAATACATGGATGAATTGTGTCAAAAAAGACTTGAGATAGTCCAGCATGACTCTCGAAGAAGGTAAGAGAGTGTCACTGAAATCAAGAGAGGTGGCAATAGCTGAGATGACACCTTGACCCCTTCTAGGAAATGGGTAAAAGGGAGTTGATGGTGCTGCGGCTGAAAGTAGAAAACAAGGAAGAAATTTGCAAATATGATGATCAGTTGAATAAGACTGGAGAAACAGCATAGGAAGTGATCTATGTGGCAGTTTTAAAGAGGATGATCTCAGACCATGCTGTCACTGGGACGATGGCAAAGTATCACGGGTTACCAGGGAAATGATGGCGATGGAACTAAGGGAAGTGGAAGACAGCAGAACAAGTGAATGATGGAGATGGAACTAAGGGAAGTGGAAGACAGTAGAACAAATGAATGATGAAGGTGGAACTAAAGGAAGTGGAAGACAGTAGAACAAGTGAATGATGGAGATGTAACTAAAGGAAGTGGAAGACAGTCGAACAAGTGAATGATGGAGATGGAACTAAGGGAAGTGGAAGACAGTAGAACAAGTGAATGATGGAGGTGGAACTAAAGGACGTGGAAGACAGTAGAACAAGTGAATGATGGAGATGGAACTAAGGGAAGTGGAAGACAGTCGAACAAGTGAATGATGAAGGTGGACTAAAGGACGTGGAAGACAGTAGAACAAGTGAATGATGGAGATGGAACTAAGGGAAGTGGAAGACAGTTGAACAAGTGAATGATGGAGATGGAACTAAGGGAAGTGGAAGACAATAGAACAAGTGAATGATGGAGATGGAACTAAGGGAAGTGGAAGACAATAGAACAAGTGAATGATGGAGATGGAACTAAGGGAAGTGGAAGACAGTCAAACAAGTGAATGATGGAGATGGAACTAAGAGAAGTGGAAGACAGTAGAACAAGTGAATGATGGAGATGGAACTAAGGGAAGTGGAAGACAGTCGAACATGTGAATGATGGAGATGGAACTAAGGGAAGTGGAAGACAGTAGAACAAGTGAATGATGGAGATGGAACGAAGAGAAGTGGAAGACAGTAGAACAAGTGAATGATGGAGATGGAACGAAGAGAAGTGGAAGACAGTCGAACAAGTGAATGATGGAGATGGAATTAAAGGAAGTGGAAGACAGTAGAACAAGTGAATGATGGAGATGGAACTAAAGGAAGTGGAAGACAGTAGAACAAGTGAATGATGGAGGTGGAACTAAAGGACGTGGATGACAGTAGAACAAGTGAATGATGGAGATGAAACTAAGGGATGTGGAAGACAGTCGAACAAGTGAATGATGGAGATGGAACTAAAGGAAGTGGAAGACAGTAGAACAAGTGAATGATGAAGGTGGAACTAAAGGACGTGGAAGACAGTAGAACAAGTGAATGATGAAGGTGGAACTAAAGGACGTGGAAGACAGTAGAACAAGTGAATGATGGAGATGGAACTAAGGGAAGTGGAAGACAGTAGAACAAGTGAATGATGGAGATGGAACTAAGGGAAGTGGAAGACAGTAGAAGAAGTGAATGATGGAGATGGAACTAAGGGAAGTGGAAGACAGTAGAAGAAGTATGTTTCTTACAAGAAATGGTGAAGGAGGAGCTGTAAGATAATAGCAGTACAGCGGCACAGTAGTGGGTAAAAAATGAGATGGACTAATGGCTGCAATGAAGGGCAGGAATAGGAAAGAGAGGGTATAACAACACAGACAAGGAACTGAAAAGAGAACTTAGATAATTACACAAGCAGAAGGATGCAGTGATGTAGGTTAGAAGGAGGTATACATTTTACTCTTATCCTTTGTACTGCTTTTTAAAAAAGGCAGTTGTCATTTTTCAGATCCAGGAGCCTGGAGGGAGATTTGCCTTTGCTGTGCAAGCTCGTGTTTGGTTTATTATAGAGGAATTTTCTTTGGTTCTGTTTGTAACACAGCTGTTTTGTAACTTTTTATCTATCTGTCTAGCTACCTATCTATCTAGCTATTTTTTTGAAAATGTTTATCCATCTAACTTTTTTGAAAATGTTTATCTATCTTTTTGAAAATGTCTATCTATGTATCTATTTATCTATGTTTTTGACCAGGCTAGTCCCACTAGACTTGTGCTACTAGGGGGTATTTGGCCAGGGCATCATGGAACTTCCCCTACTCTTTTTTTTTTTTTTTTTTTTTTCGTTTTTAAACAAACATCTTTATTTCAATCATGTTACAACATTTCCTGAACCAAAAAAAGGGGAAAAAAAGAAAAGAAAAGAAAAAAGAAGAAGAATTTTAACAATGGAGCACTAAGGTGTTCGTTAACATCTTCGAACTCCAAAAGGGGACTTTAAAATTAAAGACAGCAGAGTTATAGTAGCATACAATTCCTTATTTAAGTATAAAAATTAAAAAATTGCCATAGAATACACAGAGTTGGGGGTTTATGTCATTCAGCAGGATTAAGCTGGGGTCCACAGTCACTATTTTTTTTGTCTTGTAATCATTGTGATTACATTTTGCAGCCTCCTATTTCAGCAGTTTGAGCTCATTCAGTAAACTAATGACATCAGTTATTGGAGGGAGGATTGATTTCCACCATCTGCTACAAGTTTTCTTTGCAGCCAGTAAGATTAAGTTCAGGAGATTTACTGAGTCTTTGTCAATAATCCTACCTTCTACTTACTCAGCCAAAAAGGGAGTAATCAACAAGAGGTCTGGGAGAATATTATTTCACAGAGGTTGTAGATGCTCCTTAAAATCAGTTAACTTAGCACAATCCAGAAAGACATGCAAACAGTCACCTGTTTTATCAGGTAAACATCTCCAGCAGCAGGGGGGTAGCATTAGTAAACATTCTATGCAACCTAATGGGAGCATAAAAATATTTAAACAGGCATTGCCATCCAAAAAACCTGAACTTCTGAGACTTAGTGGTGTATCTTGGTGCTAGCAGAAGGGATTGCCAGGTTTCATGGAGGGGGGGGCTATATTCAGGTCTCATTTCCATTTAATTCCAAATGTATTCATGGCCGTCAGCTTAGGAGTGGTGAGCATTTTGCATAAGTAGCTTAAAGCACCCTTAAGTGGGGAAGAACCTGTAAGGCTGTCTATTATCCAACAAGTCTGGGTCTACCTACATGTTTTGTTGTAGACAACTTCCAAGAGTTTCTCTGTGTTGACAATAACTTATGCAGACTTCTTCATAAGGGCTCTATCTGAAATGTATCCTCTATTTCCCAGGCAGTGAAAAAATGGGAATCATCCATCAGTTGCTCTCAGTACAATAGTTTCTTCATTTGTTGGACTAGGGTATTAAGCTGAGTTCTATGCATTCCCTAAAAGGAGACACCCAAAATATGTGTTAGGTCATCTTTCCATTATGTACAAACTTAATCTGACAGGGCCCATTTAACTTGTTGGAGGACATCCTACAATATGGTCCTGCCTCCACTCTCTTCTGAGTGTCTGTGCTATATAATTTAATGTAATAAGCCAGGGCCCAGTACATCCATGCAGAAAAATAGTTTTGTAGCAAACTGCTGTTTCTGGGATCATGAAATCTTAGAATATCTTAAGTTTTTCAGCTGCCAAATATAGATCAAACTCTTGTGCACCCAATCCAGCATACATGTATGGCAGTGACAGAATCTCCCAAGCTACTCTGGGTTTAGCATCGGCCCAAATGAATCTAGAAATTAGTTGTTTGAAGTTTTTATAAAGGTTTTGGTTAGGGGAAATTGGAAGTCCCAGGGCATAATAGGCTACCAAAAGTAGTATAAAACAGTTGCCAGCTTGTATTCTCAAGGTTATATCTAGGAAGATACTATCCCACTGTCAAGTTAACTACTGTGCTCTGCTGACAATGCCAGACAAGGCATGTTTTGCAGTTCTTAGGACCAATGTGGACAGTGTAACCCCTAAATAACTCAAATTGCCAGCCAATTGCATGAAGTGAAATCTCAGGACACTGCAAGGGCCAGGGACATTAATTTTGTATCCTGACAATCTCCTGTATGCTGTAAGTTCCCTAAATCTTGGTTCTAAGTCCTTTTCTGGACAGTCAAAGAAGAGAAGGAGGTCATCAGTATACAATGCCAACCTTTTCTGTTTTGTGCCCATTTGGTAGCCCTGGTGTGCAAGCTCCTTATTCTGGGTGCCAGTGGTTCTAGATGCAGGATGAATAACAGTGAGGACAGGGAGTAGCCTTGTCTCATTCACCTACAGACAGGAAAAGGATCAGGTAAACCAGGTCCTAATATGATTCTGGCAGTGGAACCTTGGTAGTGGTGTGCCAACAACGTTATGAGTGGATAAGGACACCTAAAGCACTTGTGAACCCCAAATAAGAATGGCCAGCCCTCTCAATCAAACCTTTTCTGCATCACAACTGACATGCACTAGCTTCATCCTGAGACTGATGGCATTCTCTGTAGCAAGCTCTACAGCTAAGAGGCTGTTGAAAGTAGTTTTACCCTTGACAATCCCTGTCTGTTCAGGGTGGATGAGCCTAGGAAGGAGAGAGACAAGCTGCTTGACCAAAATGGCCATAAATATTTTGTAATCATGGTTTAGTACTGAGGACAGTATAATGCTGGAAGAGTTTGTTCTTGCCAAGTTTGGGGATTATTGATAAAATTGCTTGCCTCCATAATGGTTGGACCACCCCAGAACCCATTATCCTGTTAAACAAATCTGCCAGTTTAGGTAGCAGACATTGCATCACTAATAAATAAGTCTCAAGGGGGATCCTGTCTGGTTAGGGAGTTTGCCTGTTGCCAAATAAGTAGCCACTTTGTCCATTTCCTCTAAGGAGACTGGTACAACAAGCTTAGCAGAGAGCCAAGGAATCAAGGAATGGTTTGACCTGGAAAGTGCCTTAGGGGCTGCTCAATTGAATATAAAGGGGTATAGTAAACAACAAATTCACAAAGTACTGCTTCTTGAGTCTGAACCGCTGTGTGTGTGTGTGCTTCATGCCTCCAGATTTTAGTAACCAGTCATTCAGCTGATTGCAACCCAAGTCTGAGTGCAAGGTTTTTCATGTGGTCTAAAGCAGCTTCCAGGTTTTTTTTTGATCAGTGATCTATTTATCTAGATCTTTCTCTCCCCGGTCCGTTCCCTCTGAGCCATCAATATACCACATGCTCTATTTTGGAGGTCATGGTACTTGTGTGCCCCAAGTCTAACTGATAAATGCAGAACCTGCCCCTTCCATAATTTCCATGACTTCGCTGGGTCCTGAGAATCCACATCTAATATTGAAAAAGTATCTCGGGTTTCCCCTCTATATTCATTTCCCTTGCAGAGAAATAGGTTTATACCCCTAAATCTTGGCATCATAGAAGGAGTAAAGGCTAGAGTTAAGAGAAGCTGGGTATGATCAGTGACTGTGTTAGGGTGGTACATCACATCAGAAACCATCTGCATTGATTCCTTAGTAATTACTGCTTTGTCTGTTATTCAGAATGAATTACACCTGGGGAAAACTTGTGGAGGGGACTGAGCCAAATGTGCATTCTCCATGGTCATAAAGCAGAGAAGGGGCCTTGACATGCTTCCTCAGTGAGGGGACCCTACAGAGGCAGGGGGCCACGTTCTACTTCTCCAACATACTTCCCCAGTGAGGTGACCCTACAAAGGTGTGGGTCACATTGTACTGCAACAAGACTAAAAGTAGTACTCTGGTCACCCATCCAAATTGATGTTCCCCTCCTGAAATTCAATCCACTCCTGAAGGATTCCCTTAATTTCTCTCTGTGAACTACTGGGTGGAATGTAAAGACTGAATATGGTTGCCAATTGGCCAGTAGAGTTCACTTTCTCTGTATAATACCTACCTGACTGACCAGAGAGTAGGCTTATAGTATTCCACTGAGCAGTTTTTGCTACTATAGCTACTCCCATTTTGTGGTCTCCAAGATAGGGTGCATGCACCAGAATCTGGTATCCTAGCCTATCTAGTTTTTGTGTAATTGTGGAGGCAAATGCATCTCTTGCAATGAGACGAAGTTAGGTGTTACATGTTTAATAATCATAAATATTTGATCATGCCTTTTGGGTTTACTAAGCTGTTAACATTCCTGGATAGTAGACATATCATAAATGTATGCAAAAAGAAGTGTGAGTTACTAGGCGGGAGGAAAAATCAAATTGTGGCCAGTTTTTGATACTAATTAAGTGTTGCAAAGAAGTTATTCCCTATATCCAGCTATCACCATGCCTGTTTATCAGTATACCTAGGTAAGTAAAGGCCCAACAATGTTAGCCCGCCCATACTATACAAAAACATGTTATGCTAGGGTCCATTTCATACATAAGTTAAAGTAGCCACAAACAAATGCAAAATTAATTAGGAAAACTATTTATATTGTCATGAAACTGATAACACTTCCAGTAAAGAGGCAACAGGCCTCTTTTCAAAAGAGGAGGGTGAATGAAGTGTCACTGGAATAGCTGTGGATGGGAATAGGTAAGATATATTTCTCCCATGCATCTCACCTATTCCCTACTGTCCTTCTTCACTTGTAGCTATGGCAAGAAAAGCAGTGGCCTGGGTGCTGTAGCTCCAGTATTACTGCTTCCAAGTGCATGGGTCATGGAGATTGAGCTTGCCAACAATTTCAAGTCACAAATGCTGTAGCTGAAGCAAAACAATATGGTTATTGCTTAACTGAGGGCATAGACTCAACTGTATTATATTGAACTGCTGTTATGTTTCACAAACGTCTGAAGCCAGGGTGATATAATGGAAAAATATATAAATCCGTCTGCCTTTTTCAGCTAAAGAGCTAGTGCAGAAACAATCTAATTATGGGCTGGGATGGGCAAATCAGTGTTAAACTGAAAAATCTTTATAAACCAAGGAATCTCCATGGTTCCAGTGAGTACTGTTTTTGCAAGATACCCCATAGTGTATCCAGATAATCTTTGCAGCCCCCACTATTTAAATAGTGCAAAATGGTTTGATAGAAGGCTGTGGTTCAGATGTGAGCTGCTTTTGGAAAGGGCTTGCTGTGAACTGTTCCCTGAGTTCTCTGTCCGTCCCAGTGGTATTTCATCTCTGTGTAGAAGTGAGTTGCCTGCTGTAGTTTAGAGAGTACCCCCTCAAGTGTGTTGAAGGTAACTGATCCCCCGGTTAGATGAACTCACAGCTGAGTAGGATACTGAAGCCTAAATCTCCATTTTATGTGCCTGCAGTGGTGAATTAGTGGCTGGAATGCTGCCCTCTTGAGTCTGGTGACGTGCCAATAGTTGTGGAGACACAGGACTCTAGATTCTCCTGTTTTAACATTTTTTTCAGGGGACCACAATGTGGATAGCATTTTTTCCTTAAGGGCAAACATGTTAAATCTGACCAACACTGGTCTAGGCATTTTAGAGCATAGGTGTTGGGAGATAAAAATCCTAGGAGCATACTTAGCGAATGTTCAGTGAGCAATTGAAGAATGCATAAAAAGCAGGCAATCCAGATCATTCTTTTCTCTTAGGTGTTCCTGTAAAACAGAGGTTTTTCCATTGGCCCCCATCCTCCATGTCTATTAACTTAGCTTCATTTAGTTCTAGGCCGATGGTGTCATTCTGGTGCTTAATATCACCCATTTCATTTTCAATAACAGTAATCTGATCAAAGTGAAGTATCATGGTGATTCAATGTCACTCAATTTGCTGTCTTCTTTGTCCATAAAAGTGTTCAAATTATTTATTTTCTGTAGTTGCACAAGTACCTGCTGTAAGCTTGCTGGCTGTAAATCTTGGGAGGCCAATCCCAATGCCATTGAAGTAATGTGAGCACAATGGCAGCCTTCTAATAAGTCTGCTCATGTAGCCACAGGAGCACTCTACTAGCTACATATTGCTGTTTTTTGTTCCTACATTTTCTCATGCAGAAGTAGATTGTCACCAGGCTATAGCTGCTACCCAACTAACAAGTTCAAATGATGGAAAGCAGAATTCAGGTTGTTCAAAAGCAAAGTTGAAAGGAGAGGGGGTTAACAAAGTGTGTTACTCTGCCCTCATCTTGACTACAATGTCAGCAAGCCATCTACCTGTTGTAGGAGTAGAACCCACAGTTTTCTAGATCACAGGTGAGAGTGTGCTAACTGTGAGCCACTGACACGATAACTGTAAAGCACTGAAAAGACTTCAAAAGTATGAGAATCTTTATCTACAACAAATCCAGCCTATTTATTTTATAAATATTAAATAGTTTTCATACTGATTTAATTTTACAGCTTCTTTGAAATTTCAACATGAATTTGGAAATTCCAATCTTCTCACCCAGTATAATTTTTTTTACATATTTTTTGTACTGCGAAAGTGAATTTCATACATACCTACTAGTTCAAGGCATTGCAGAAGTAATTTATGTAAAATGGTTGGCATTAATAAATATTGTTTTTATTTCATTCTATGGTGTCCTAAACAGGAAAACATTCTGCTTGAAAACAGAAACATTATGAAAAGAGGAGGAAAACTGTAAAAAGAAAAGCAACACTTTTAATCAAAGATGTATGGAATAAATTGAATTAATATAATTCATACTCATAACTCTGTAATTCAGACATATAATTTCAGGATTTATTGCTATGTTTGTATATATTACCTTAACAGCCTAGAGATTGTACCTCATAATGATATGATTTATTTAGAGAGATCTTGACTGAATTTCGCAAATCAATCTGCCTTGGATAAATAAGACAGACAGGCATTTATGACTGGTTTAAGTGACTGAAGTCCCATACTATAGGCTTTCTTTGTGGTTTTACATATAGTTTATTTTCCCTCTGTGGCTCACGAACATGTAGAAGTTCAGCAAAACCAGCCAAAGTAAATCCAGTTGTATTAACTGCTGGCATGATTTTGGGTATCCTAGGGAGTGCTTTTATTATATTACATCATATAGTATTATTATAATGAACAAACAGTCATGACAGCATATAGTATTATTATAATGAACAGTCATGACATCATATAATATTATTATACTGAACAGTCATGAAATTATATAGTATTATAATGAACAGTCATGACATCATATAGTAACAGTCATGACATCATACAGTATTATTATAACAGTCATGACATCATATAGTATTATTATAACAAACAGTCATGACATCATATAGTATTATTATACTGAACAAACAGTCATGAAGTCATATAGTATTATTATAATGAACAAATAGTCATGACATTATATAGTCATCATATAGTATTATTATAACAAACAAACATTAATGACATCATATAGTATTATTATAATGAACAAACAGTCATGTCTGCTTACTGGTCCTATAGCAATCATAGTGTTAACCCCCACTAAAAGAAATGTAAGTGCAGAATTATTTTATTAAAGCAAACACTCAAGCGAGTACCTGTGCTATGAAAGAGCATGCATATCACAAAGAATTCTCCCCAGCCTTTGATATAAGGAATTTGAAAGGTACCATTGAAAGAAGATGCACCCTTCTCACTGTGTTCATATCATCTGTTACTGTACTCTTGACCACTCACGTCACACATCACTATTTGTATTCCATTTTTCTTTTTATTAATCTTTCAAAACTTCATTTCATTTGTTGAGGCATTTGTAGTATCTCCCATGTTTTTAAATGATGGTTAGGTTCCTGTTCCTTACTATTTTAACTCTTTCATGTTATACTGTGGGTCCTAATAATTTGTCCTTACTTGTACTTCAGGTAATTCGAGGCATGCTACGCAAAGATCTCTCTTCTTCTGTTACTTTTCCTTGGAATTACAAATATCTATCTATCTATCTATCTATCTATCTATCTATCTATCTATCTATCTATCTATCTATCTATCTATCTATCTATCTATCTATCTATCTATTTATTTCACATTTGTTAACCGGGTTGGTCCAGCTGATTTACAAAAAAAACTATTTTCAGTCGAGACCTGAGGAGAAAAGCTCCAATGACTTCTACGGCAATAAAAAGTAAAACAAAACATTATACACGAGATAAAATAGAGTACAAACTGAAATATCGGTATGCAGAACAAATTGAAGTTTTCACATAAGAAAGTGGGAGTACTAAAAATATAAACATACAAACAATATAGTCACAGTGTTTAGTGTCTTTTTAAAGTTGCTGGCATGAGTTATACTTCTAATATCTTTATTGAATGGCATCACAGTGAAGAATATTTACTGGTAGATTAATCAACTGCATGAGAGAAAATATCAGAGCACTCTTTTTGTGTTTCCTTCATCTGAGTCTACCCTGTGCATTCCATATTGCATGCACATGCACTAGCAGAAGTTAATAGATGTCTGTCATCTTTTTGTACAATAGTCTTCTGCGCAATTTCTTTCAGACATTTGCTAACTGAATTATTTTAGGTGATTTACCATTGTGTCTCAAAGGCTACAGAGAAGACAGGGTGGAAAGAAAACTTAAAGGATCAAATTGTGTCACTACCTAGGTAATGTGGCATCATGAGGATGTAGTCTCATTAAATTTGTGTGGAATCAGCATTATCTACAATAGTGAGTGTATAGCTATATCCAGCAGTATACCATTACATGCAGTATTCCAGCTATAATTATGTAATATTTATTTATTTTACATTTGTTGACCGGGATTGTCCGACTGAGCTGAAATAGCCCTATTTTAGCAGAGAATCGGGGAAAAAAGATTCACAAACATTACAGTAAGATTAACCATTTCAAAGAAATTTAAAATATTTACAGTACATGTCAATAAATATAGCAGTACAACAAAGTAATACAATTATGAGAAAGGAAGAGAAAAAATATCCACATGTGATCCCTGTTAATGTATATTATGACAGAGGGAGAGATGATAGATGTGTATTTTGAACAGACATATTAGGAGATTACGCTTCATGGTAAGAAAGAAAGAAGAGAGATAAAGAGGACTTAAAATGGCAGAGAGGTATGAAAGTAGTTGTGAATAGTTAGGCTAAGATGGCATAGTAGGTGGAATGAGTACTATGTTAGAGTCTGTAGAAAAGGATTAAGCAGGGTGGGAACATTATTATATATGTATATAATATATCTATTTTAAACTAATTGAGATATATAGCACTAGCCACACATTAGATATATTTATCATGATAAGGTTTAGAGAATCTCAAAGCAATGTAAGCTGAGATTATGACCATTCTACTGTCCCATTGGTCATCTAGTGGTACAATTGTACACTGATTATTGCCTATGATATGGTTCCTGTGATGGCTGCGCTACTACATGGTGTCAGTGGAGTCACAGTGGTCCATTGCACTGTATCATCACAATATTTTTTTATTGTGGTATGGGTCACATGGCCATTGATGATCCAAGATGCTCACCATCATGGGTGGATTAGTCATTCCTTTCTATCATTCTCACAGTGTAACCACATCAGACTGAACATATTTTCACATATTTTCCCTCATATTGTATGTGCACTTGTTATTGTGCATTCCATTTGTTCATTCCATATCAATGAGGTATTAGAGATGTCCTTAACCATCCTGTTTCCCCTAGAGTAATTAGATCTGCGCACTGACAATTCATCACAGCCTCCTTCCCACTTTATCTTAAAGGAAGTATGAGTCTGTCCTCCATCCCATGGTAATATCTACACAACCAGACAGATTTTCACACAACTGGACAAATATATACAGCTGTACAACACGTCTGATCAAAACTTGAAGCCCAAAACAATTCTTAAAATTTACTTTAACACATTCCACCTTCTCTATGATAAAAGTCTAAAAACTGCATTTCAATAATTTTCTAGATTTTGTGCATATCTTTTCACATTGTTGAACACACTTCAGTTTACTCACAACTGTTCAGTAAGGTCTTTTCAGACTGTACCTCACCCATTTTATGTATGTAAGTATGAATGCATGTATTTGTTTGTTCATTTATTTACTTATTTATGTTTGTTTACCAGAACGATCCAACTGAGCTCAATGAACTCATTTTCAATATAGTTCCATGTGGAAAAAAAATCCACAATGTTGACTATGACATAAATTACAATAGCTGAAAAGTGATTTACAAAATCAGAACATGCATCATTACACACATATATATATATATATATATATATATATATATATATATATATATATATATATATATATATATATATATATATATATATAGTTATACAGTGTGCAGAATTAGTAGATATACGTATATGTTTGCATTGGGAGGGTTATAGCATTTTAAAGCTGAAGAGAGATCAAATTGTTCTGTTTAACGAAAACAAAAAGTCATTTGTATAAGTACAGATGAAGACATTGTTAGAAATAAGAAAATGTCTGTGATACTTACAGATCTAATATTAGGAGACAGCAAGTTCCCCAGTTTAGCTATTTCTATTGAATTCAGAGAGCATCTAAAATGATCTTTAGACTTACCAACTGCTATGTTCTTTTGATTACTTGCAGTTTATGTGTGTGGTAATGAGATGTGTTTATTTTTATTGCAGAATGTTCCAATGTGGTGTACTGAGAATGCTGTTCAAAGTCATGGTGATACTGAGTTTTCACAAATACACACCACATATATCAGTGCATGAGTGCAGTATTCAGTTAATAAAATGTAACTGGACAGTGTGGTTAGTCTCTTCATATTCTTAGTAAATACAATACAAGCAAGCGAAAACGTGCTGACAAAGTGTTAAAAATCATCCTTACAGCTATTTCAAAGACTCAGTTGTAAGAAAGTCATAGGCCTGCAGTCAACACTCTTCTATAATCTTCTCATACCCTTCCACCTCCTTGTCCAAGAAAACACCCACACTTTTTACAACTTCTCCGATATTTAGATCAGGATCTGAATCAACTAATGAGCCGAAAAGATAAAATCTATAAGGAAATACCTGAAATGTTAAATGGATATTGTGAACCAAAATTGCTGATAATATAAAAAGGTGTTTATTAGTGCAACTAGAAATATAATGAAACTGCAATATGGCATGCTGGTGAAGCAAGATAACATGAATTCTGAATTTGGTGCAAATATGGATGAAGCATAAACACTCATGGTTCATCATTCTGAATGAAGCTTGTTAGGGAAAGGGATTATAGGACTTAAAGTTAAACATTTCCAAGAACATCTGAAATAGTATTAATTATAAAGAGAGTAGGGGGAGCACAGTGGTGCAATTGGTAGTATTGTCACCTCAGAGCAAGAGGTTCCTTGGTTTGTGTCCCCACTGCAGTGCTTCTGTATGGAATGTGCATGTTGCCCTGTGTTCATGAGGATTTTCTCCAAGTAAGATAACATATAAGACCGAGAGTTAAAATGTGATACATTTGGGTAGATAATGGCATAGAAACTGGGTATATCATATATCTTTAAGTGGAACTGGTACTGCCTAGTTTTTAGTATTAAGCAACAAAGGTTAAGGTTCATTTATGTGAATTTTATGGTAAGTAATACAATTGCTCACATGAAGTTTGGTATAGCGGCAGAAGTTTTAATTTATTTATTTATTTATTGGTTTTCTTAATAGGAAAAGTCCAAATGTGACTTAAGAGTGAGAACTGGGGAAATATTCTCAGAGAAATATATACATTTCAAATAAAACATTTTTACTGAATATATATATATATATATATATATATATATATATATATATATATATATATATATATATATATATATATATATATATATATATAAAAATATATATATATATATATATATATAAATGTATATATATATATATATATATATATATATATATATATATATATAATACTATATACTATATATGGAAAAGTAAATTTCCATTGAAATCACAGATTGTCATCATTTCCTGCAGCTCCCCTATCTTCCTATGTTACAGAAAAAGACTACTGAGTCTCTGTCTGTGGCACCCTTGTTTGTTCTTCCACTAAGTTTTATCCCTGTTTTCATCTTCTGCAAAGCTATTCCCCTTCTGTTTCTGTGAAAGCTGTTCTTACTTTCAACTTAATTTAAAGAAATAATCATTGGCATGCACATTTCTAACCAAGCACTAAGCACTGCTTTCCCTTCTGGGTTAAAATAGAGTCTGTCCCTTGTATACAGTTGATGTCCCTGTAAACCTTTTTCCGTCATCCTAGCAGTCTCATGCCCACCTCTCTTGTCCACTGGCACAGCCTGTTGTTAGACTTCTCTTTCTGCAGTGTGTTGGCTATCAACAGAGATTAAACTTCTGTGACTGCTACCTGAAATTCCCTCTCCTGGTATTTATTTCTGTCACATTTCTGGCCCTGTTTGCTGCGACCTCATCTGTCTCCTCTGACAGACTATTGGTGCTTACAAGCACCCAACATGCGTCTGTCTTCCTGCTTATTACTTTTTTCCTCTCATATTTTTTGTGTCTGACTAAAAGACTAATGTCACTTTAATGTAGTCTGTTTCTTTCTCCACTCACCAAAACTTTAAATCCCATTTGTAATGGCTTCACCAGTCACAACAACCATCCTCTCTGCGCTAATACTAATTGTACCTCCTTTACTTCCTGCCCTGTGTCACTGTCCCTCTTATCTGTAACCTTTTTCTCTCCACTTCCCTCACCCCTAACCTCCTTTCTGTATGTTCCAGGTGACTCACTCCATGTATACAACATGTAATCCTTTTTCTAATCCATCCTGTAGTCCTTCTGCAGGACTTTTCCTCTCTTCTGGCTCTTCTATTTGCAACTTCCATTTCACCTGGCATTAAACTTTTAAACTGTTTTGTATTTAAACTGTTTTGTATTTAATGGCGGCTGCAGTGGTGGGGCAGCCACGGTGGTGCAGCGGTTAGCATTGCTGCCTCACAACAAGAGGTTCTCCGGTTCGATCCTCAACTGGGGTGCCTTCTGTGCAGAGTCTGCATGTCCTTCCTGTGGTCGCGTGGGTTTCCTCTGGGTGCTCCGGTTTCCTCCCACATCCCAAAGACATGCTGTAGGTGGATTGGACACTCTAAATTGGCCCTAGGTGTGAGTGCCTTCTGTGGAAGGTTGGGCGCCAGGCTGGCAACTCGACACCATAAAACTCCACTGCCAATTATGAGCAGACAGGTGATCCACTGTGGCAACCCCTAACCAGGGAATGCCGAAAGAAGAAGAAGAAGATTCACACTTGTGGAAGAATTTTAAACTTAAATGTAAAACCTGTAGGCACATTTCTTCTGACAGCTCATTCTGAATGCCATTAAGAAAATCCTTTCTAAGCATCTACAAAAATGCATGGTTCATACTCTGCATGCTGTTTTTCTCTCCATATGTGCTGCCAAATGGAAAAGAATTTATAGTACATCTGACTTAGGCTCACCTTATAAATGGGATATGTGATGCTATATATATAGCATGATGTGCTTGGAAATATATAGACACTGTTTAAACATTCATGTACTCTGCAAATGTATGCACACTGTTTAAAATATCATGTACTCTGTAAATACCTGTATACTGTTTGTACACTGCCATACTATGTGCAATCTTAATCATTTTTATAAAAAGGTCTGAGGAGCTTTCCTCCACTGGCCTCTGCTGAAAAGGGGCTTAGCTACACCCAATTGGACTTTCTCTGTAAAAAAAGGCAAAACAAACAAACAAAGAAATCAAATGTTTCCAAAGGTTATTAATGCGAGTGTGCAAAACAAGTTGCCAAAGTCTTCCAAATTATTTTCATTGAGTCAATTAACTTTTGTTTATTGCATCCTATCTTTACCACTGATAAATGCATTATTATTATTTTTTAAAAAATTAAAAACTGAAGAAAAACTGGATCATCTCACCCTGATCAAGATGCCAGCTGCAATAATAAAATCACTGTAACATTGTCTTTCACAATTCAGCACTATATGATTACCACATAGTTCTGCACAGAAATTCTACCATTCATTATCTTAAACAGCTATTCAATTTTTTTTTTACAATTCTGGTGCTTTTTTGTGCATTTCAGCTAATTTTATGGAAAGTACCTATCACGTCTTCTCTTAATTCCTCTCTGTCCATTATCAGCTGCAGAATTATACATAAATTCTAACATTCTAAAAAGTTGGTCAAACACTATTTCAAATACATCAAGAGAGCTTTTTGTGATGTTCCTAAGTTTTAGTGCACTGGTACCACTGTTGACTTTCACTAGTCCGGTGGTGTTTCCTTTGTTTGTATATATAAGTCGCAATGGTTGTCGCACCACATCAGCAAAATTCTTAAAATTCATCCTCTTAGGTAATTTTTCTCCCCTTGCTCTCTTTCCACACTTCTCTAGTCACTCTTTGATTGTTAAATTTAACCTTCCTTATATGTTCATTCTGTCTGTTTGATTGGTGACTTTCATTCTTCTCCTGAATAACTACCGATGTGAAGAACTTGCTCATTGTTTTGACTTGTTGACCAGGTTAGTCCTACTAGGCCAATGGCATCTTTTCAGAGGAGATTTTATATGGTATTTATATTAACTAGAGGAAATTTGATCAGGGCACATTTTCTTTCTTCCTGTCTAAGGATTCACATTAATTACCTGATCATCTTTCCCTCTCCAATATATCTAAAGCTTTTTCTATTTCTTCTTTTTGCCCCTTTTGTCATTGTCCTTTCCAATTCAGCTATTGTTTCACTCTAATGATACCCACCTTCAACTTTGCCTTTTTGTATTCATTACCGCTTTTCGTGCCGCCATTTTTTGTTCACCCTTTATTTTCTGCATCTTTCTCCTCCCAGTTTACCCATGCTGGTTGCATCTCTCCTCCTAAGTTCTTTCTTTATCCCCTTATGGCCCTTTTTTAACTCCTTCGCATATTTCTTCCTTAATTTACTTTCCCAGCTCATGCAGTGGATTCATTTTAAATTTGTTGACTGGGTTAGTCCTATTGAGTATTTGCCTATTTTAAGTAGAGACTTGAGGTAGAATTTATACAGAAAGAGGACATGTAGCCAACACAATTGTAAAGTTTTTTTTTTTTCTATTTTTTCCTGTGACTTTTGTTGCTATACCTGCTGACCATCACTTGCACAAAAATCCTCACATCCATTCATTCCTCCACAATGGGTAGTCATCTGATTCATGGAAGTGAGAGTGGTTCTGAGGGGCCATAATTCAGGCAGCCATGAGTATTTCTTGTCACCTTATATGAGGACATTTCAAAGGTCTAATCCCAGACTCTAGGGGCCAGGATGAGCTATCTGCATTACTGGAGGGCCCATAACATCCTCTGCCCTATGAAGGTATGCTCCAGTGCACCTGATAATGAGGGCTTCCACCAGATGGTGCTTGATGGAGTGAAAGTTCACTTCCCAGCATGCCTATACAAGACTAGCTCTTCAGCAAGGGATTGTGGCAGTGCCTGTCCTCCTGTGCCCCCTCCTGATGGGCATGCCCATCTTCCACTACCAGCTCTGTCAAGTGTCTGAGCTGCTAACTGAACTAGCGCCAGTGCAGGCAGAAGGGACCCAAAGGATGTCACCTCAGGAGTGCAGTACCCCTCTTATGATGCACTACAGTGACAGTGCTGAAACATGAAACAATGCAATTGTAAACATGAAACAAAGTAATTGTTGTAAATGGAAAACCATAAACCCTCTAATGTTCCTCATAACAAAGGCCACTGTGTCATCTGTTGTACCACTTAAACTGGTATTGTTATATGTCTGTATGTTGTTACTTACTGAAACCCCGACCCTGTAGACCTTGCTTGTAGTCCATTATCTCTTTACACATTTTTGTGCTGAAAAAGCACACATGTGTTTTATCACTGTTGGATAGCAGTTATTTTACCAGCATCTCTAACAACTGCATAGAGATTATGAGAGGCATATCAAGTATTATTTCCTTCTTTGATGTTTTTTCTGATATTCAGCTCTAACCCTTATCCATCTAGTGTTTCTAATATCAGTTTTTCCCTACTCTTTGTTTTCTGGGTTTGTTTAAAATGCATGCTAAACATCAGGCTCCTCAAATGGACTCAAGCCTATCCATTTCTTCATAATAACAAGTTCCTAGAACCAAGAAGGTGATAGTGGTTCTGTGGGACCATGATTTAGGCAGCTATGAGAAGCGTGTTTGTTCTCTCCTTCAGGTGTATCCTGGATCTGTTCATAATCCTAACACTGTCTTTTTTTCCTTTTTGCCCCTGTGACTGTTAACAGGTCAGTCATCTGCTGATGCCTATTCACTCCACAGAATGAGGGACATTTGACCAGTACCACCATGAGGGTTGTTAGTACCCTTGCTGCTATCCTAAAAACTCAGGGCACACGTTATGACCCTAACCCAACCTTGGTGGCGATGGGAGTAACTGCGTCATCACAGGTGCTGTTTATGTCCCTCAGCTCCATACATGTGAGCTCCTTCTTATGAAGTAGCAAGAGCTACTTACACTCGCATTGGCAGACACAATCTGTGTACTCTACACTGGCTTGCTGATATGATCTGGAGCATCAGAGAGACAGTTAAGAGCTATCCCCATCCTCCCAAAATGGGCACAGTCATCCTCCCCTCTCAACTTCATCAGCTACCTGATTCATAACTTGAACTCATATTGCCTTGGCTATAGTCCTTCTGCACCATGGAGCTGTCTAGCCTAACATCTTCATGTATACTAACATCAGATAGACTACAAATCATGTCAATGCACCAAGAATCCCACAACTCTACATCTAGCTAACAGCTCTGGTTTTTGACATTTGTCCTTTCATAACTTCCATTTCCTCTTCCAGTGAGCAGTTCAAGTCTTCCTTTATGATCCTTAATCCAGAATACTGATATCCTCCTCCAAGTATACTGTTGGTCAGGTCTCCATTTCCTCCACAGTGTCAGTATCTCCCTTATCTAAACGAGATGCAGCCTGTTTATCATAACACTCATTCAACTCCTTGTGCTACACTCCTTCACTTCCTGCTCGGCCTTCCCTCCCTCTATCATGCCACTTGGCTGGTGCTTCCATAGCTATTCCTGCACAATATGTTGTAGACGGTATTCTAATTTTAGACAGTAGTAGATTTCCATTTGTTTATTAGAAGTTGAACAATAACACCTCAAACATTTTAAACTGCCAGTTGATTCTTAAGTATGGTAAACTACCCAGATGGTGAATGTATGGTTTGCAGTGATATCAATGACTTGAAAATTACCGATTCCTCGAGATCCCATCTGTTTTGACTTTAACGATCACATTCATTTCTATATAACCAGTACAGTCAAATGACCAGAACGTGTACTATTAGCCTAAACAAGAAATGTGTGTTCAAAGCTACTACATGCAGTAAATCCTTAACAACACTGTGGTGCATCAGAAAATGTACTACAAACTTACTTTCTCCTTTACTCAAATGCCCTGTATATTTCTGCTTTTTGTTTATGCCAAAGGTAGTACTCTTAGACTGTTATACTCATTCTTCATTTATTTGATATTACTATGTATATCTACTGGCATTAGACATGGCAGTAATCTAGTATTTAGATGTTAGAACAAAAAGCTCACGCTTCTCAAAAATATAGCCTATTCAGAACTGCAAAGTTACCAAGTAATCATGCACCCATTTATCAATGTCCACTAAATTTTCAGGTAGAAGAACATTTTTTCCCTGAAATTTATCCCCAGTGCCATTTTAGTGTCTTGTGAACAATCTGTAAATACTACCTTTACAGAAAGTATCAAAAGGCAATTTACTGTACAAAATTGTGTGATGAAAAACACATGTCCAAAAAGAGCATTTTAGGGCATGAAGATTTATAGTACATCTCAACATTTTGCAGAAGTGTGACTAATGTAAGTACACAAAAATATAAAATTGCACGTGCACCCTGTTGTGTCTTGCCATACGAACACAATTTTTATTTCAGTAGTCAGAAGTAATAGAGCCCAGTCTTTCAGCTTTTGATCTGGACATGCTGTATAATGCATGTATGAAACGCAAACAACAGATGGTATGTGTAAAGCAGCAACTCAATTTATCAGAGCCAGGCAACCAGTAGAGTGTTTCCTGGCAGGCAGATTAAAAGAGAAAACAAAAGGATCCAGAAATAAGAAGGCAAGAAGTATGTTCTTCTAGTTCATAATTCATTACTTTACTTATTTATAATGGTAACACGGACATGTAATACAATGAGATCGAATGTCCAGAAAAGGTGTGTTTATAAACTTTTCAGGAAACAATAGAGAAGACACAAGACACATGGACACACATGCATACACAGATTCATACACATATTGTGCGTACATGTGTGGGATTGTGTGTATATACATTCATACACAAACACACAAACACACACACACACACATACACACACACACACACACATATATATATATATATATATATATATAGAGAGAGAGAGAGAGAGATAAGTATAGTTATAGATCAATAGATAGATATAAACAGATACATTTTTTTTGTTTTGAATTTATTAATCGGGTAGGTAGACTGGTCTAAGGACACAGACAAACACAGGCACACAGATTCACATAAGTATTAGGTGTGTGTGTGTGCGTGCACGTGTGTGTGTGTGTGTGTGTGTGTGTGTGTGTGTGTGTGTGTGTGTGTGTGTGTTCCACCCACTTTGCACCATCTTAGTAATGGGTGGGAACCATAACACAAACACTACTCCTTCCCTCAACCCTAACCTTACACCTTACCTTCATAAAAACCTATCCATACCACTGCAACTATACAAGACACACTTAGACACAAAAACATTCACAAACACACACACAAACAGCACTGTATCTATTTCCTAATATTACGCTGACCCTAACCCTAAAATACACAAACTCACACACAAACATACAGCACCCATCCCCAACCCTAACTGTAACTCACACACAGACACACACATGCTCTCACATTTCCCACCCCACTTACCTGTCTGGACATTGCACACCATCAACATTTCTACTAGTCAGCTATCTGTAGCATTAACATTAAACCACACTCTCTACTTTTGTTGAAGAAGTAGAATTTGACAAAATGTGGGTGGACACAGCTATAGATATAGATACAGATACAGATGTGTGTGTGTGTGTGTGTGTGTGTGTGTGTGTGTGTGTGTGTGTGTGTGTGTGTGTGTGTGTGTGTGTGTGTGTGTGTGTGTGTGTGTGTGTGTGTGTGTGTGTGTGTGTGTATATATATATATATATATATATATATATATATATATATATATATATAGTTTACTATCAAATCCTTGAAAGGCATTCCATCGAGTAATGACTTACTTGACAAATAAACTCAAAATTACAAACATCGGAAAGGCACAAAGACAAAACCAATAATGTCAACAAGTCCATTTTCGACATAGTCAGCATTACTCAGCATACCTTACTGGCCCCCCTGCACCCCTGCTAATTATATATACAAACTCCGAGATTGAACTATAGTGAGGAAATGAGTTCATTTGCCAATCCCCACTGTAGTGCAATCTCCGTGCAGAACATTGACTTCACAAATATATATATAAACACACACACACATATATATATATATATATATATATATATATATATATATATATATATATATATATATATATGGGTCTACTTCATTTGACTGAAAATACACTTCACTGAAAATGAAATTACTAGGACCACTTTACAGAAAGCCAATTTCACTGAAAACTCATTTAATTGAAACTCATTTCGTTGAAAGTTATATATGACCTTTTCCCCACTGTAGTACGATCCTGGTGTTAGTATATATATATATATAAGGGGTGGGGTGGGGGGCTAAGCCCCCCACATATGTTGGTTATATATTCTCTTCTGGAAACAGTTATTCATTGCACTTGTAAGTATTAATGTGTATAGTTTAAAATGTTTATAATATGTGGGGGGGGGGCTACGCCCCTCACCCCCCCTTAATATATATGCTAACTCCAGGATCGCACTTTCAGTCAAATAAGTTTTCAGTGAAATGGGCTTTCAGTGAAGTGATCCCACTGATCTCATTTTCAGTGAAGTGTATTTTCAGTCAAATGAAGTAGACCCATATATATATATATATATATATATATATATATATATATATGTGTGTGTGTGTGTGTATGTGTGTGTGTGTGTGTGTGTGTGTGTGTGTGTGTGTGTGTGTGTGTGTGTATAGGTCTACTTGAGATGAACAAAATGCCACTTATGGGAAAAACATTTCACCGAGACAAAAAGACCAACAGCACCACAACACCGACGTCCCAGATCACCGGCAATTCACTCCAGGTAAGTAACCACTCAGCCATCCTATTGAACTTTGCCCCTTATCCCCATGGAAGTGCGATCTCAGAGTTGGTATATTTAGTTAGGGAGGTGTGGGGGACACAGCCCCCCACATAGGGGGCATGTGGGGGGGGAGCTCCCCACGTGTGTGGGTTTGGTTTTCTTCCATTTACGAGTTTGTTTCGGTTGGCTGAGTGGTTACTTACCTGGAGTTAATAGCTGGTATTCTGAGACATTGGTTTTGTGGTACTGTCGGCCTTCTCATCTCGATGAAATGGATTTCAGGAAAGTGGCATTTTGTTTATCTAAAGTAGACCCATATACATATATATATATATATATATATATATATATATATATATATATAGAGAGAGAGAGAGAGAGAGCTACAGCTATATCTATAAATATATATACAGATGTCATAGGCATAGATATGGATATAGTTATACAGATACATATACAGGTATTGATACAGGTAGCTAGATAGACAGATAGATCATTTTTGTTGGGTCTCCTACAGATGTTCATGTGCTAGCAGCTCAAGTGCTTGAATTCCCACTACCCTAATCTCCCATTTGTACATAGCCCTACCAAAATCCTGTCAATAACCCTAAAACTCCAACTCATTTCCCACCCCTAGTCCTTGACCCATTACCATAAACCCTAAAGTCACTGACTACTCCTGAAAGGTAAAATTCCAGCCCCCTCCCTAAACCTGAATTCACCAACTGTTGTCTGACCTTAAAACTCCCTTCCTACTCCCTAAACCTCAAACTCCTTTCCTGCCCTCTAACCCTGTAATCCTTCTCTCACTCCTTAAACCTAAAATCCTCCTTCTGCACCCTTTTTCATGGCTGCCAAACTTTCCTTGCTTGAACGTGATTAATGTGTTAATATGTGTGTGTGTGTGTCTGTGTGTGTGTACACACACACACACATACATATATATATATATATATATATCTGATGGACCTCCTGCATATCCACAAAACAAACAGCACCAGAATTACCCATTCTAAAGACTTAAATCTTGCCTGTGATATAAATAGGACCTGCTGGAGAGGGGTCTACTTCACATGACTGAAATTTCATTTGGCCGAGACTATATTATCGAATTTTCAAAATACTGAAAACTCATTTGACTGAATCTCATTATACTCAATTATAAGCCATAGACATGATGTAGGTTTCCTTTCGCCTGTGACTTGATTGTGATAAAATGAATTACTGTAACTTATACTGATGATTGTCAGAATACCGATAGTCATGTAGAAAGTAGTGTTGTAGTGTTTCTAAATGTGGGTATGTCTGTTTACATTTTTATGGGAAGTATCTCAAGTAATATGGCAGATGTTTTGTGTGTTCCCAGCAGTAGTGGCAGTGTGTAGACTACTGTAAGGTAAGTCAAAGGTATATGCCGTTTTCCCCACTGTAGTGCGATCCTGGAGTTAGTATATATAGTTAGAGGGGTGTGGGGGGCATAGCCTCTCATCTAGCTTGGTTTTATATCGTCCGGTTTCTGTTAAGAGGGTACATAAGTAGTTTTTAAGTTCTGGAAAGAATTATGCATTGGTGTTGTAAGCGTACATGTCTACGGTTTACAAGTTAGAATTTTGAAATGTAGCATTGTAAGGTTTCAGTATTATGAGTTTCAGTCAAGTGAGTTTTCAGTATTTTGAAAATTAGGTATTTTGGTCTCGGTCAAATGAAAGTCAGGCAAATGAAATTTCAGTCATGTGAAGTAGACCACTGGAGAGATAGGTATGAATCTGAGAGACTACCGCGTCTATGGAACAAGGTCCCCATCCATGTAATGCAGAGTTCCTCACTAATCCAATTCAAGTGCAACTTGAACAACTGAATGAGAAACCCCAAAAGGAGAGATATCTATACCAGAGGATTGTAGCCCCCCAAACATCTCCAACACCCAGGTGAGAACTGCTCTCTCCAAAGCAAAAAACACAGCATCCATGGGACTGGATGGTGTCCCTGGCTGTGTGCTCCACGAACTCAATGAGGAATTAAACCCGCAGTTAGGACAGCTGTTTAATCTTAGCCTCACCTCAGGATACGTACCCAAGGAGTGGCGCACGGTGACTGTGGTCCCACTTCACAATGGCGGTGCCTCCACCGACCCTGGAAATTACCGTCCCATTAGCTTGACAAGCCTTATCTGCAAAGCCATGGAGAGGATCATAATGGAACTCATAAATAAAGACATAGGGAACTTGCAGACTTTGGATCCAACCCAGTTTGGCTTTGTCAAAGGCAGATCATGCCTTTTAAACTTGGTTGACTTTTTCGAGACAGTCACCAAGGCCATTGATGAGGGAAAGGCAGTCCATACAGCCTACCTTGACCTGGCAAAGGCCTTCACACAATACCCCACTCAGGTATCATCGAAAAACTCATCAGCTTGAATGTAAACCCATACATCACAAGATGGGTTGCAAACTGGCTAAGTGACAGAACCCACAGGGTCAGAGTTGATGGAGCCATGTCAGACTCAAAGCCTGTCACAAGTGGTGTCCCACAGGGATCAGTCCTGGGTCCACTCTTGTTCGGCATCTACTTTTCTGAAGTACAAGCAAACACAGGAGGGTTATGGCTGACAAAGTTTGCAGATGACTGCAAACTGGGCCCATAGTCGAAAACACATCTGACACAGATATCCTTCAGAAGGGCCTCACAGAAACGGATAACTGGTGCCAGAGCCATGGCCTAAAGTTAAATGCCAAGAAATGCATAGTCATACCCTTCGGGAAAAACAAGGTTACCCCTAGCTACCATACAGGTGGCAATCCACTGAGCACAGAAGAAGTCATCAGGGATCTGGGGACCCAGGTTGACAGTAGCCTTCGCTTGACACTCATGTTGCTAAAGTAGTTAGGAAAACCTTCTACATTGCCCACCTGATCATGAAGGGATTCACATCTAGATCAAGGGAGGTCATCGTCCCCCTGTACTCATCACTCATTAGACCTATGATTGAGTACAATGCCCCATTCGTAATGTATCTGACCCGACACCTGCAGCAGCTGGAAAGGCCCCAAAAGTTCCTCACCAAAAGGATAAAGGGTCTCAAAAATATGTCTTATGCTGCCCGACTGAAAGAACTCCAGCTCTATTCGGTCTCATACCGCTTGCTCAGAGGAGACCTGTGCCTGACATATAAGGCCATGTCAAACCCTGATTTGATGAATATGCTTCACCTCAAAAATCTAGATCCCTCAGAACCACAAGGGCGGGAGACTTAAACCTTGACACGGTTATTAATAGAACGTGCTGGAGGGACAGATTCATCACCCAGAGACTCCCTATGCTGTGGAACAAAATCCCGGTACATGTGAGGCAGAGCACCTCGCTGGCCTTGTTCAAGAGGAATCTTGACCAATGGATGGGGGATCGCAGATATACCCCAGGGATTACTTCAGTGTCACTGCTTGACAGAGGCACAGCAAAATAATAGGCATAGTTTTATTCAAACTAAAGGGGTGGCGAAAGCCAAATAACTATGGGCTAGGCTTATAAATGCCCTTGGGCAGATAGCCTAGTACGAACCTATGAACCTATGAACCTATCCCTGGTTTGGCACCTATGTCTCTAATGGACACAGGTAACCTGTAAATGCTTCATCTCCCAGGCCCATGCTTCCACTTATCAAGGGTATAAGAACTTGTCAGAGATTTGGGATGCATGGCTAGGCTTAAAAAGGCCCTTGTGATTGTTAGCCTAGTAAACACCTATGAACCTAGGTAAGCAGCTGCTTGCCCTTAATTCATACTTTAGTTTGAGCATGAATGGTGACCTACATGACCTGCAAGATGCTCGAGTCCCTGGCTTTGAGACAGTGGGTTTTGTACACTTAGGACACAAGTGCTTTTAGTGAAAACAAGTTTTTTATTTTCACATTTATAACCAGGCAAGTGAACTCATCTAAGGACTCATTTCATTCATGACTTGGGCCAAAGGGAAGCTTACATTGTACAGGAACAATGTAATATTAACATGAAATGGAATAACCTTTTAGCATTCAAGGTTGAATAAAATAAACGACTTACATGAAGATACTATAAAAATAAACAAACCTTGTAAACTGCACTGTAATAGCATTATGCCCATTTAACATGATGCAAGGTGCTCCCTCTAAATAAAATGCTATGAACTCAAGGAGGCAAGAGGACATAAAAATGCAACCAGTTAGGAAATGCAAAAGGTATGATTAAGGAGCACAAAATTAATGTACAAGAAAAAAACAAGAAGAAGAGCTCAATGCCAAACACTACTTTAATGAGTAAAGTAATAAAACACAGCAACGTTCGAGTTACAAAACACTTTCTCAATGCATACAGCACAAAATGAATGCATTAGAGAGAAGACAGTCATAGAAGAGCAGAAGCAAGGAATGGAAGAACCTATACAAGTGTAGAAGAATGCTGATTTGACTTGTAGTGTACATTGTATTTAGTAGTTACAGTATTTGAGATGAACATGCATTTGTTACTTTATTTTGCATAATAAACAATACAGATTTCAAAGACTGGTGTCTTTGTTACCTTTAATGTAAACAATACAGATTTCAAAGACTGGTGTCTTTGTTACCTTTAATGTTCCTTTAATGTTCCACTGTATGTATGTCGGTATGTATATACATCTGTCTGTCTATACATAGATGTAGATGTGTGTGTGTGTGTGTGTGTGTGTGTGTGTGTGTGTGTGTGTGTGTGTGTGTGTGTGTGTGTGTGTGTATTATATATACATGTGGATATTATATACATATATAATACACACAAGTGTGCAATGTATTGTACTAACGTTTCCTTTAGGTGATGTATATGTGCGGTGTTTCAGTCAATCAGCTGTAAGTTCAGGTGACTACTCCAGGTGTTGTTTGTAGTATCAGAGAATATAGGGCAGTATGAAGCTTTTTGTACTGTACTTACAGCTGTGTAACTGTAGAATTTATATTCATCATTAAGGTGATGTGTTGGTGGAGAAGCCCCAATACTGGGGGGGGGGGTGTGGAGGCAGGGCCCCCCATGTAAATACAGTTATCACTTTTCAGTGCAATGTGGTATGTTGCATTTGTACATTCTTTAGTTAAAGTAATGATTGTTAAAGCAATACTTGTTAGTGTGTGAGGAGGCATTGCAGAATAGTGAATGTCAGATCATGCAATGTTTTGTGTATGTATGCAGTAGATTGGGGTTCACTGGATTGCCTTTTAACAACTTAATTATGTTCAATTATTTGAGAGTGGATGTTTATGCAAGTTGACAAATGCTTATGTAACACTACCTATCTATTGATCTGTTTATATATGTCTTATAAAATAATACCTTTCTAAGCCTGGTTGATTTCTTTGAGAAAGTTACTGAAGCAACAGATGAGGGAAAATTGGTATACACTGCATATCTAGACATCATAAAGAAATTCAATGCTATCACAAGTTCAGGTATGGCTGATAAACTCATCCACTAAATGTAAATCCCTATGTAACTCATTGAATAGCAAACTGTCTCAGTAATAAAACCCTAGAAGTTAGAGTGGGCATCTCTACCTCCTCCAAAATATCTGTCAAGACAGTTGTACACCAGGTTTCAATTCTCAGGCCATTTCTCTTTAGCATTTACTTCTTAGAGATAAAACCAAATGTCAAGGGTTTATGGCTGACCAAGTTTGTTGCTATCATAAACTCTCTAGGACACCAAGATCCTCTAAGAGGTTCCCATACAAATATTTGGTGTCAAAACCATGGCCTACATCTAAATTCTAAAAAATATATATTAGTATCCTTTGGCAAGCACTGTAACTATCACATCAATAACACACCCCTGAAAACTGATCTGATTGTTACAGACTTGGAACCTATGTAGATAATGAACTGTCCAATCACAATATTGTAAGAAAGCATTTCTTCATTGTGCAGCTTGTACGTAAGGTTTTGGCAGCTTGGCCTAGGGATGTAAGCAGTCCTCTGTATTTGGCACTTATTCGGCTGATCATTGAATATAATGCCCTCTTCAGTATGTACCTATCCAAACATGTAATGCAACTTGGAGGAGAGTTTGGTATAATGGGTAAAGTCTTTACCTCACAGATACAAGGTACAAAGTTTGATTCTGACCTCTAGTTATTGGCTAGAGTTGTACTAATCTACAAACTGATACCCAGTATTTAGCTAGGAATCTATGAACCTCAATGATCAAAACACTTTCACCAAGAAAATCAAGGGTCTAACTCATAAAAGCTACAGTAACTGCCTCATAGCCTTCTCCCACTTTTCATTATCTTACATGTTACTGAAGGGCGATGTCTACCTCAATTTTACATCCTCAACCAATGCCATACTTTCAGATTTACTGCATATTTGGAAGCCCAATATCGGTATAAGCATCCACTCAAGAGATTTTAGTCTCTTCTGCAACATAAATAGAACATGTTGGATAGACATGTATCACAGAGAGTACCATTTCTCTGGAATCATGTATCACAGAGAATACCATTTCTCTGGAATCATCTTCCTCTCCACTTAAAGCAAAGTACTTATTTTACTGTATTCAAACACAATCTGGGCAAACAAATGGGAATCCACAAATTCAGCCCTGGTTTAGCATCTTTGTCCCTTATACATAGGATCATATGATCATAAGATATTACTAGGCTAATGCCTCTGGAGCCCTTGCAAGCCTACCCAAGAGTTTATTCCCCAAAAAAAAAAACTCAGTCAGCACCCATTACCCCTGTCAATGAGGCACACAGGTGGAACCCCTGAGACAATTTTGTGGTTACCCATCCACTCATCAAGGTTGTGCTTGAAGAAGGTCAGTGACATACTTTGTTTGACATGTATGGGGAGTCTATTCCAGAGACAGGGCAGCCTCTGGGAGACAAACTTGTCTCTCCAGCAGGTTTTGTTAATGTCACATATTAGAATTAAGCCTTTTGATCGGGTAGGAGTTGGACTTACGGATATGGAGCATCTCTAGTAGAGCAGGGTCTGAGATTGCCTTGTAGGCAAGACACAGATCACCTCTGAGAAATCTGTATGATACAGAGTAGAGTGATAGTGATTTGAGGCTGTCCACATAGGACAGGTGTTGGAGGTCAAGGATTCTCTTTGTGAGGTATTTCTGTGGCCTTTCCAGTTGGTGCAGTTATTTGGAGAGGTACATACCAAAGAGGGTGTTGTACTCAATTATTGGCCTAATGAGGGAGAAGTACTGAGAGGTAATAACCTCCTTTTTTCTGGATGCAATACCTTTACTTATGAGGTGAACCATGTAAAAGGCTTTTCTGACCACTGCCGCTACATGATGGTCAAATGTGAGATTGTTGTCAAGTTGTGTACCCAGGTCTCTCGCCACAGGTTGTGTGGTTAGGGGGTTGCCATTAATGTGGTAATCAGTAGGGGTCATGTTTTTGCTGAATTGTATGATAATACATTTTTTTGCATTTAACTTAAGGCCATGACTTTGGCACCAGTCATTTGTTGCTGTGAGACCCCCTTGAAGTATGTTAACATCATATGGGGAGTCAATGACAGCATCCAACTTACAGTCATCTGAAAACTTGGTCAGCCACAGGCCTTTTGTCTTTCCCTGGTCTTCTGAGAAGTAGATGCCAAACAATAGAGGTCCCAGGACAGATCCCTGGGGGACACCGCTAGTGACAGGTCTTCTGTCAGAGGTGGTGCCACCTATTTTGACCTTGTGGGTCCTATCAGTGAGCCAGTTGGCCACCCACCTGATGAGATAGAGATTTACACCAAGTTGTGTCAGCTTTTCGAAGATGCCCAAGTGGGGGATTGTGTCAAAGGCTTTGGCCAAGTCAAGGTAAGCTGTATGTACTGACTTTCCCTCATCCAGTGCCTTGGTAACAGTCTCAAAAAAGTCAACTAGTTTCAACAGACAAGATCTGACCTTGATGAATCCAAACTTGGTGGGGTCAAGTGCTTGGAGATTGCCTATGCCCTTGTTTATGAGTTCCATAATAATATGCTCCATGACCTTACAGATCAGACTTGTCAAGCTAATGGGGTGATAGTTTCCAGGGTCAGTAGTGGCATCACCTTTGTGCAAAGGGATGACAATGGCAGTTTTCCATTCTGCTGGAATGAAGCCTATACTTAGGCTACGGTTTTATAGGGTGCTCAATGGCAAGGCTAGTTCTTGCTGGAGATGTTGCAGAATACAGCCTGGGATACTATCAAGTCCCATGGAAGCTGTGTTCTTTGCCTTGGATAGGGCTTTAACATTTTGATCAACAGAGATGTGAGATGCGGGGCAAGTATCGGGGATGTCAAATGGGTCTTTGGGGGATGGGGGGTGACGTTTGTGCTGAACCTATCTGCTAGCAGGTTGGCTAAGTCAACAGTATCAGTGTAAGTGGTACCATTAAGAATTAATTTGGAATAAACCTGGGCTTTGCCATGGAGGTTTCTGATGTAACTGAAAAAGGTTGTGTGGCTAGGAGGCTAGTTTTAATTCATAATTGGTTTTGGAGGCTTTCACTAGTGATCTAATTTGCTTGCTAGGCTAAGGACGGAGTTTTTCCAATTGGAAATTTGTGCCTTTTTACCCTTGGACAACAGTTTCTTCCTTTTGTTGTAAAGCCTGTCAATAGAGGATGTCCACCACATAGGTTTGTGTTTCCTTGAGGAGTAGGTTTTAGTTCTGTTGGGTATGGCTGAGTCCATGCAGTTGTACAGGTGCTTGTATACTGCACTGGCATACTGTTCAGCATATTTGTCTGCATCCTCTGAGGGGGGCAGCGGTGTGAAGCCACTGATACCCTTTCTTAGGAGGTTGTACTAAGTTTTTGAGAAGTTTTTTAGTCTGGTTATGGCTGGGGGGTGGGGTTGGATGGGATAGGGACAGACCGATGGACTGATCTCACCAGGGAAGAACTTACTATGGGGGTCGTGCAGCAGTCACCCATGTTGGTGAGAACCAAGTCTAGAATGCTATCTCTCCTTGTGGGGGACGAGACAAGCTGGTCTAGTGCATTAGAAATTATGAAGTCAAGAAATCGTTGGGTGAGTGCATTAGAGCAGGAATAGTTCACCCAGTTTATGGTGAGGTAATTGAAGTCACCAAGGATCAGGGTGTTAGGGGGTACCTTGATGGACTCAAGTAGGTCCAGGTAGGAGGAGTGTGTGTCCTGAGTCCTGGAGGGGGGTCTATATCTGGCTATAACTTGGATGAATGTCTTGCCAATTGTCAACTGAACCTGTAGAAGTTCTAGTGCATCATGCTGGCAAACCAGTCTGGAGGTGTGTTTTTCTTTAATGAAAACAGAAACTCCACCACCCTTCATCTCCCTGACCTCATTTTGGGGGTGGAATGTGTGGAATGAGGTATAGCCTGGTAATGCAGGGGTGCTTTCCACAGCCTTGAACCAAGTTTCCGTGACTGCACAGATGTCAACATCTTCCAGTGCTAGGAGAACCTCCACTGAGTACATTTTCAGATTAAGGCTCCTAGCATTAAGCAGCATGACCTTCAATTTGATTTTTGACAGATCTTTTATGCTGGAAGATTTGTCTATGGGGCATTGCCTAAAAAAGGCACAATGGGGGAGGCAAGAGCCTTGGCCAGAATCCTGAATCCCAGGGATGACAAGTGGAGGCCATCTCTGGCAAAGCATCGAGGCCTGTCAACCATGTCATCCCAGGCAGACAGATACTGGATCCCCTTGGAATGACACCAGAAACTAAGCCAATTGCTGAAGTCAATTATTTTTAGTTGGTATTGTGGTATCATTCTTGGTGAAGGTAGGATGCTGCTTAGGGCTAGGGACATACCTGCCTGGAACACATACTCTGACAGCTTAATCATGTCTCAGTTCATATAGTCCAGGGAGCTATGTCTCAAGTCATTCACACAACATGGACAATGACAGAGTCATACTTGTACCTGTTGTGGAGAGACTTAAGTCCGTGCATGATGTGGCGGATACTGGCACCTGACAGACAACTGAGTGTGATCTTCTCCTTGTCTAGACTGATGAGGGGGGCATCTGTGTGTCTCACAATTGAGTCACCAATGACTAGTATGTCTGGTTTAATGTTGTGCTTTATAGGCTGTATGAGTTTCTTGTTATGTCTTATGGGCTGTGTTTGTGAGACACTGGTATGTTGTCTGCTGTTTGTGATATATTTGGTGTTGTGTATGGAATGTTTGTGAGTGTGTTTTGGAGGTCTCTGCTGTTTAGGTAAATTTTTTATTAAGGACATTTGTATAGGTGTGTGTGTGCTGTGCTTGGCTATGTGATTTGGGTTATGTGGTGTTTCTGCTGGCAATCTCATAGGAGTAACAAGTAAATGTCTGGGCTCTGGGTTATTGGTACTTAAAATACAAGGCCTCTAGGTTATTTGTATTAAATTACAGGGGCTAAAAATGTCTCAGGCATGCATGGTTAGGCTTCAACAGATCCTCATAGATCAACAGCCTAGTAAGTACCTATGAATCTATGAACCTAGGCCTAATAACACTGTCATGTCCCTTAGGTGTTGGTCCTCAGAATACTTCTGGGTAATCCAGTATTGCTTAATATCAACTTCCTAGTCAGGTATTATTACTTGCATGCCATTGGGTTCAGGTTTGTTAATATTAAGGGGATCAAGACAATATACATCTTCTTTCAGAAGGAAATGCTATAGAAACATATGCTCATAAACAGGCAATCTACAAATCTTTCACCTCTATAGACAGGCACCTATTTAGAAATTACCTGTTTGATGTTTAAACAGCTCTGGGGAACTTGAAAGCATTCACACTGGTTTATATTACAAGAATAAAAAATGGAGATGATCTCAGAATAAAAAAAATTGTTGCCGAATTACTTTAACATTACAGCCTATATTTGTTCTGCTCTGTTCGTACACAGACATTTTCTTGCTAGTCCCCAGGCCAGCAAACAGTTAACTGCAACTTACAAATTCAGCTGTTAAAATACATGAATCCCCAAATCATATGGTATAAAGAATGAAAAACTAGCAGTACTTTAAAAATATTAAATTATTCATTTGGGAGCATGTATAACAGAGGTATACCCTTCCTCACATTAGGACATGCTGCCTTTGACTAACATCTTTACTAGACTAGATTTTACCTTTCTAAAATAATTTCTTTAAGTGGCTGTGACATGTAGCCAGAAAATGAAAATTATTCTAAGGCAAGATGCTATTGGTGTTACGGCAGGGAGTTAATAGATGTGCTGATGACAGCAAATCTTGTCATTTGAGTAGGTAATTATCAGTGCTGTGCCAGTGTGCAGTCTAGAATCTAATTTACTGAGAAAGTGTTATAGTTTATGAAAGCCAGTTGTCATTCCTGCTTGATTTAATTGTTGTTTATCCAAGCTTTGGCAGATTAGCTGAAAGAAAACCTCACACAACCGTCTGCAGCTCTACTTAAAATGCTTTCAGCGATGGACTAATGGCTGCCGAGATCACCTTGGCAACAAGATGCAAACAGGGATGGCTTCTGTTCTGTTCTAACCTAAAACCTAAAGTGTAAATGAAAGTAGGAGGCTGTAGCAGTTGCAAACAGAATGACAGCCATGGGGTGGCTATATTTTACACGAACAGTATGTTTAGGGAATGCAAAACAGTGTGACTGACTGAAGTTAAAACAACAACAAAAAACAAGGAAATAACAGACAACCTTTCTGTTCTGCCAAAACTGCTTCCTGTTCCACCATAAGAACAATGTACATTAGTTTTTGAAAAGGTTACATCTTTGCAATTACCACTGCCTTTGGAAACCATTAGCATAAGTTACTTACACATATCTTTACTAATTTTCCTAGAATAAGTAACTGCAAATTAAACCCTTTCACTGGACTTTTGATAGTTTAGAAGATTATTTATTAACTCACATGATAGGAATGTTTCAGAGATAATCAAAATAAACACACAAAGGGACCAGTCACCAGTGGAGTACTCCGAGTTCTGTGCTTGGACCTTCCCTGTTTGGCATCTACTTTTCTGAATCAAAAGTCTATACCAAAGGGCTCTAGCTGACTAGGTAAACAGTCATTGAATCATTAGATGACTTAGCCATCCTGCAGGAAAGTTTGTCCCAAATAAATAACTGGTGCCTAAATTATTAACTAAACTAAATGCCAAAAAAATGCATAATTGTATCCTTTGGGAAGTTATCTATCCTAGGGAACTACCATATTGACGATATGTCCCTAAGGGTTGACCCAGTTTTTCAGGATTTGGGAGCTTACATGGACTGTGACCTAAATTTTGACCAATGTGTGTTTATTGTTGTAAAAAAGTCCTTCTGCATTGCACAGCTTATAAACAAATGGATTGTATCTATATCTAGGAGTGTTATTGTCCTCCTTTAATCAGCCCAATTAGGCCAGTTATTGAATATAATGCCCCCTTTGGCATGTTTCTGTCCAGACACACGCAACAACTGGAATGCCCACAGAGATGCCTTACTAAAACGATACAACAACTGGACAATATGTCCTACGTGGACTGACTCAAAGCCCTGTCACCATACTACGTATCCTACAGACTGCTAAGGGGTGACCTGTAGTTGGCATACAAAGCATCCACCAGTGCATAACTGATGGATTTGCTGCACATAAACAAGTGAAATGGCATCAGGAATACTTGTTCTAGGGATCTAAACCTTTTCTGCAAATCAACAATATGGTTTGGACAGATAGCTATATCTCGCATAGTACACTGCTGCTGTGGAGCACACTCCCCAGCCACATAAAACAAATTTCATCCCAGACCATATTCAACGGAAACTTAGATCAATGGATGGGAAACAGAAAATGTACCCCATGACTGCCCCCTGTACTACTACTAATGGACAGAGGCAGCCCTAAATACTTTATCCTATGCATGGGTGCTTTCAAATTACAAAAACAGTATACTTCTGGAACAGTCAACAAAGAAACAAAATAAGGCACAGTATTCTGTTCACAGTCTTCGCATAGAAAATGCACTGGCACAAAAATGGTCCGATACTTGTATTTATTAATAAAAATGGAATTTAAAAACAATAATACTTTTCATACAAAAGGTTAAGCGTGTTCATCTACCCTCATGTAGACTTCATCAGAACAATTCATAATTACTAACCAGGCTTAAATAATGTCTCCAGCCAATCTGCTGCATCAAATCATTGACATTCAAATAGTTCAATAATACATTTAAAGTGCTCAGTGCATGTGTACCTTGGTGATCACCCTTTCATAACTTCTCCTATCTAGTCTTATTGTGTCTATGGTATTTTATGTTATTTACAATGTCAACCGACCCTCTTCCTTATATAACTCTACCTTTAGTTATATGTCTGTTGTAACCTCATTAGTTAAAACCCGACTATTTTAAAATTCATTTTTAATAAAATTACTAATCCAATTGTTAAAATTTAAAATATTATAAAACCATACAAAACTGTAATCCTAACTCCATAATGTGTAATGTCCCAAGTATAATAAATAACAAATATAATAAATCACTAATAATTGTTGACATATGTATGTGCAAAATGCAAACCCATCTAGCTGCTATTTTTCAATATGGGTTTAATGGAAATAGTTTCATTTATTCCTGGGTGAACAGAGGCATTTAGCTTTATCTGCCATCTGGCTTCCCTTTCAGCCATTTTTTTCTTTGTTACTTAATACATTCTGGATGTAAAACAGTCAGCATATTGAAAAATGGCTGTTTGTTGGACCCGGAAGTGTGCGCATTCATGCCAGTAGCAGAAACAGAGTCTTGCTGACGTGTAGAAAGCCCGGAGTGACTCAATGCCTCCTGGTTTCCAGGTAAAACAGAATTAGACAAAAAATCCATAAGTCCCTGGCTGAGCAGAGTCAGTAATTCCACTAGCTGGGTTAATTAGACAGCTAATTTTCTGTATTCCCCATACCTCAGGTCCCCTACTTCCTTCCGTTCGATTAGTAGGTAATGTGTGCCCCTGGGAAGACTCCATAAGAAACAAAAAAACAAGAAGTGGAGCAAAGTCCAGAAATATCACAAAAAAAACAGAAATGCTGGACTAAAACCAAAGGCACCACAGGAAACTCCTGGGTAATGTTAGAACCAGACTCCTTTATTGAATAATTAACACCACAGCAAGAAAAAAGAAACGCGTTGTCGTCCAAGTATCCCCCAGACATCTTCAGATAAGACAAATGTTAAAACACTGTGAGATCACTTTATGTACCTTTAGCTAATTAATGAATTAACCCCCAGGTTTGAATGATAATATTTCCTTAGTTCCCTTGTTACAACTCAGGTCAGCCAAACTTTGACTTACCTATATTGCATTATTTTCAATGTCTTTTCTGTATATTATATAAATTTTATTATATCAGTATGAATGTTTAAATACATATTTTTACATATTTTATTATTTATTTTCATATTTATATTAATATATTTTTATACCTTAAGTAATTATGAGTTTATCTAAATGCATCTCTTTTATATATAAGTATTTTACATTTTAAAATGTATTTATTATGCTTTTTAATGATTGGGTGCACTATGCCTTTAAATAACAATCATTTGTTCAATTAATTAATTAATTAACTAAAGGTAAATAAAGTGGTCTCATGGTCTTTTAACATTTGTCTTATCTGAATATGTCTGGGGGATACTCGGACGAAAATTTCTTGCTGTGGCGTTAATTATTCAATAAAGGAGTCTGGTTTTAACATTATCCAGGAGTTTCCTGGGGTGCCTTTGGTTTTAGTCCAGCATTTTTGGTTTTTCAGTGATGAATGAGCTAACAAGTTTCATATTTTGCAAAAGCATCACCGTGAAGTCTGGAATTTTGTTAGTATTATATTCTTTAAACACTTAACAAACTTATAGGGTAAGGTAGATGTTGGGTAATAAATCGATCCTTCTAGCATGTTTTACTTATGTGTCAATGGAGATTCAAATCCTTAGTTCTAGTGTTAGTGAAGCAGTTTGTTTGTCTTGGAGAAGTAAAAAATATGAAGATGAGTTGGGTCCTTAATGGCACAGAATGCAAAACATACATCTCCATGAATACGCCTATAACAGGCCAAGTATGGAGGTACGGCTTCAAGCCTCTCTTGGGCATCCATGGTCTTTAGAGCAGGAATCACTTTAGTTAGGAACAGCTGTGGCCTTTGTTGATGTGCGATGTGTCTGGATAGGTACATATCAAAGGGAGCAGTGGTATGTACGTACCCAGACACATACCAAAAGGGGAACTGTGCTCTCTTGTTGGTCTAATTAGAATGGAGTACAAATGTTTGATAACTTAATTTGACCTGGATGAGATTCCCATTGATATCAGGTCTGCTAAATAAAAGGATTTCCGGAGAACTGTTGCTACATGATTGTCAAAGGAGAGGGACAATGGAGCTGTATGATATGTAAACTGATAGCAAAAATAGAACATTACAGTGTAACACAGTATAGTATAGCACAATGTACTCCAATATGGTACTGTAAAATCAATTACAGCTGGTTGCAGCACAGCGTAATACCATGCAGTACAATAGCATATGGAATAAAAGAAAAGCAGGCATGGGTGTCGCTGCAAAATATTCCTAGCGCCATAGACAACAACTGATTCCAAGATTCAGTGATTACATAGCTCTTTGCTGCCTTTTCTTAATTTAGCTGAGTTAGTATATTTTATGAATGTAAGTATGAAACTTGTTATATCTGAATTGTTTGTTTTTAAATTAGTTATTTTAATTCTATTAATATTATGTGCGACCTTCAATAAAAAATATTTGGCAGAAAGGAAACAACATAAAATATCACAATTCATGATGGGACATAGCTAATAATTTGAAGGCATCCTTTACACAAAAGAGTCAATGGGATTAAGTCTGAATCATATGACAGTGAAATCTCAAAACAGAGAACATTGGCAATCAAGACCCACAGCTTTAGAAATGGCACCCTTAAAATCATAGCCTGAATGATTTAGAACTCACAGTCTTAGAATCATAGCCTGTACCTTAACATAAATTTACATGGTATGAGAAGTTATGCCCTCGACCAGAAAGGTATCCCTTCTATCATGTGAGATACTTATTAGCAAAAGTCAACATAAATACTTTCTGTTTACTAAGGTGGTCCATATCTTTTGAATCCATAACATCTGATCACAGACCTTGATGGAATGATATTATGGATGTGTAAAATTCTATTGGTTAGTTTTTTTTTTTTTTTTTGTACCTTTGTGGTGGTGCTGCGGTAGCGCTGTTGCCTCACAGTAAGACGCTGTCTGGTTCGATTCTCAGCTAGAGCGTCTTCTGCGGGGAGGTATGCGTGAATGGGCGTACCTTCTTTGAAGGTTGTGCGTCAGGGCTGGCAACTCGGTATGTAAAAATCTACTGCCAATCATTAGCATACTGGAATTCCACTGTGGCGACCCCTAACTGGGAAAAGCTGAAAAAGACACGCACACACCTTTGAAAGTCTCCATATATCATATATGCTGCTTCTGACAGTTCCTGTAGCAGGTGACATGTAATGTTCTGTGCAGCATACTGTTGCTCATGTCTACAAGTTAGAATGTTTCTTATTAGCCTTCTGTCTTTGTGGCTTACTATTGCCATGTGTCCCTGGAATCTACCAGGAATTCTGTACATAGAAGTACCCTGGGGAACCCTTCCCCTTCCTGTAGTGATAAACAGAAAAAATCCTCTTCACTTCTCCCCCATACCAGTCACCATGTGCTATCTAAAACACTAGCTACATTCTGCTCTCATGTGAAACAGGTTGACTCCTAGACTCTATCTCAGTGCCTCAGCTTGAGTGGATTACATTTGTATCACAGCACACCATAGCCTGCATAAAATACACATTAATCTCACCCTAATCCTCCAGTTCATGCTGTTTTAGACAACTAAGACAGTGAGCATATGTGAACACCCATAGCCTGATACCATCAATGCCAGTTCCCTGTTAACATACTTCTCTGTCCTTGACTGCACCTACTTTGTTCATGTGCATTTGCTTTCTTGCTACCATTATCCTGTGGACATGGAACCTGATTTTCTGTCTCCCAAAATTGTGCTGGCATGCTCTTTGAAATCACTGACATCATTAGCATCCCATTCGTGCATGGCATTTGTGACATCATCAGCACTCCATTAATGCGAATGTCCAGCCTCCCTCCATATGGGAGCCAACTTCTTGATGTTTGCTGCTAATAGCAAGTCCTTCCTCCCATCTATAAGTTCAGTTTTTGAGTATGACAGAACATCATTTACTATTCAAAAAATATGATTTTGTAAAATGCATTCTTCAGGCTGGCTTTACCATTGTATTGTACAAACTATTACAGTTATAGAAATTTGTGAATTAACATTTTTTTTGAAGTTCAATAGTAGCATGACATTTCTATCATACTCAGTCTGCTTTGTTAACATAACCAAAAGGTCAACTATGCATAGAAAATTAAACATTTTTTTGATCATGTACTGATTTAAATTGTGAGTGATTTTATATTTAATAACATTGTACCTCTCAAATTACATGATGAAAGTGAACATTAACAAGATGCTTAATGTAAAACATTTCAGTCCAGTTGAGCTGGCTAAACATTCCTAATTTTATGAGCCACCTGATTATCAGAAAAGCTCCTGTGTGTGTGTGTGTGTGTGTGTGTGTGTGTGTGTGTGTGTGTGTATATGTATATATATATATATATATATATATATATATATATATATATATATATATATATATGTATATGTACATATGTATGTGTGCAAATTGCAGCAAGTTAAAAGCTGATCATTTGTGGACAACCGACTACTACTCAGAGAATCAGAATACAACAATGTACTGCTTGAAGCAATTCATTCAAAAAAGGTCCTGTACAAACGAATAATGACACTGATATTCAGTCATCAGAAATATGGCACTTTTTAATTTAGCTCACAGATGTCTCTTTAGGGTGACTGCTTGTTATGTCAGAAAAATGGATAGAAGAAACTGTTTGTTCCTAATGAATAGTGAAGAGTTGGATATGGGGTATGCATAAAAAGCAGAAAATGTTTTAAGAGTTTTGATTAAGGATTATTTATCCATCTGTGAGGAAAAGGTCGGGCATTAAATGTATCCTGCTTCATTAAATTAAGTTTAATTTTAAATATTTTTTTTATGGAAGGTTAAATATTCCTTGTTGGGAAATATTTACATTTTTCTCTAGATTGTGGGTTTCTTATTTGCAACGTCATTCCTTTGAGTTCAGTTCTTGTGGCATGGAATAAATACAGTGAATGTTAAGCAAAAATGTTTATACTAAGGTAAAAGATATTTTATGCCCTATTCCATCTGGGCCTGCAGCTGAATCTGTATTTACTTGTCCTAATACTTTAAGTAGCTCAGTTAAAGAAATCTCCTTTTCCAACTTGTTACATTCTTTTTCTGTTAACTTTTTTACTTTCCATGTTTTTTCACGACCTTCTTTTTTCTTTAAACATTTATTGTACATATTGTACTACACTATTTACAACCTCAGTTATTCATATTTCTCCTTTTACATTTTTTATTTCTCTGTTTAAGTAACTCAATGTGTCTTCTCTTTTTCCTTGTAAAGAATATCTTTGCTAATATAACAATTCTTGTATTTTTCTTGATTTCTTTCATATAATTATTTTTCTTTGTTTAAATATTTTATTATTTTATTTATTTTATTTAACATTTGTTGACCGGGAATGTCCGACTAGATACTTTCTATTATGTTCTAAATCTTCCAATGCATTTTTATATGTTCTGTTATATTTTTCTTTTTCTACTTTTCTTACATTATATTGCCACTGTAAAAAAACATTTTAATATTTTCCTTAAATATCATTTACCATACAGACCATTTTTTATAAAATGTCTGCACAGTAATATGATTTTTCCATAACTGATCTCTTTTTTCTTCATTCCATGCTTTCTCATTTATCCTTTCTATTCTTTTGCCTATTTTTATATATTCCTTTGATCACTAGCCATATTGCAAATTGATCAGAAAATCCTGCTTCATCTATCTCCACTTCTCCTACAACTAAACCTTCAGATAATATAAAAAATCTATTTCAGTTCTATACATATCCCTTTTGTAAATCCATGAATTTTTGTTGCAAAGTTTTAAGTTACCACGTTATAACTTCTAACATTTTTCATTTGGAAGAATAATCTGGTTGTGATATCATTGATTTCCAGTCCTAACAGAATCTTTGTCTGTGTTCTTTGATAGAAGAAGTTAACAGTTATTGGTAAAATCACTAAATTTCACTTTTCCATCAAATCTTCAGTCATCACTTGTTAGTAATCAACATTCTTGTGTGTTGCAGCCTTCAGGCTCCTTTTCTGTTCTCAGGCTGTTTTTTCATCTGCAGTGATTTTTTGGGTCTACATTATTACCTAAGGGCTTAAAACTGTCAAAGTTGCAAGGACTATGGGGTCCTCCTTTGCCAGAAGACACAGGCTGTGTCCTTCTGCTAGATTTAGTTATTCAAGATCAAAGCTTCAGGTTAGCCACAAATATAAGTACTGGATTTCATACTATTACGTTTTGCATTTTTGTTCAAGTGAGCAAGTAATGCAACAATGTGGTCACACTACTTGTACGCTTTAATTTGCTTGGCAGGATGAGGTACTGAAAATGTTTAAAGTTGTTTTTCTTCCTATAGCTGTCAAAAGAAAAATACAGATTCAGAAAGAAGCCCTGATGGATATAAAAGCCTGCCTTATTAGCATACTGATAACTTCCTACTATACATTTAATTAAATATACTAGATACATATAACTTCATCAAGTGAAGTAATACTCAGGTCTGTTTTACTCTTTCTGATTATATACTGCATGTGACATGTAAAAGGGTTTGCTAGCATAGTAGGAAATAAATAGGATAACAGAAGGCTTTAGCTGACCTTAGCTGACCTTTCTTAAACCTCACCCCATGAATAGAAGTGGACACATTAATAACAGGTACTGAACTGTCAAGGTGATGGATTGTACTAACAGCATGCATGAATACAGATGGTAGCAGTTTGTTTTACACAGCGGTGATACACTGTGAGCCTGGATTAATTAGCCTGACCAGTGCATGTGTTAGGGAAGTTAACTCACATAACTGACAGTGAAATAGATTAAACTAACTAGGGCTACAGAAGCAGAATTTTTCATTAGAACACAATGATTTCTCCAATGAAGTTCCATCTAGTACATTTTTACCTACTACAGACATGGTATAAATACTGCATTATATGCACTTATTTGTACTTTTGTGAAACACATCTATCTGTTCTATCTGGACAACTAGTCATTGCTACTTAATAATCAATAAGTAAAATTTTGGAGGTCTTAATGCATTATTTAACATATTTTGGATCACAGAGCACCAGGTTGTTTCTATTTCTGTTTGTGAAAATGTACTCATTCTAACCCTTACACCCACAACCTAATCACATTATAACCCTTACACCCTCCACCCAAACACATTTTAACCCTTACACCCACCACCTAATCACATTCTAACCCTTACACCCTCCACCCAAACACATTCTAACCCTTACACCCACAACCTAATCACATTATAACCCTTGCATCCTCCACCCAAACACATTCTAACCCTTACACCCACAATCTAATCACATTATAACCCTTACAACCTCCACCCAAACACATTCTAACCCTTACACCCACAACCTAATCACATTAACTTCCTTACACCCTCCACCCAAACACATTCTAACCCTTACACCCACTACCTGATCACATTATAACCCTTACACCCTCCACCCAAACACATTCTAACCCTTACACCCACTACCTGATCACATTCTAACCCTTAAACCCTCCACCCAAACACATTCTAACCCTTACACCAACAACCTAATCACATTATAATCCTTACACCCTTCACCCAAACATATTCTAACCCTTACACCTACAACCTAATCACATTATAACCCTTACACCCTCCACCCAAACAGATACTTACCCTTACACCCACTACCTAGTCACATTCTAACACCATTTACCTAGTCACATTCTCAGTCTACAGCCTTCACTGAGTCAAATTTTCAGCCTTGCAGAAAGTGTTTTCAGCCACTATTTACTGTCTTCTTTCTGTTAGCCTGTTCATTACCTAATTTGGGGCAGTCTCATAATTTGTTACTGCCCTGTCAGGGAGAGTTCTGAAGATCTTGATAGCCACTAATATGCTATGTTTGATGTTTTCCTATTATCTGTTTGTTTAATTGTCAGGTCTCACTAAAAGTGTCATCATCATTTGACATTTTTATAAAGAAGAATTCCTTCTTCTTGAATGCCACTAGACAGAGTTAGTTTAATAATTGTTTCAGAAATAATTTCATTGAAGCCTTACTCACATCTATAAAACATCTTAATATAATACAAAAAGGCAATTTCTACTTCCTTATTAGTGTTTATCTCTGTCCAGCTGACTAAATATAAGATCGATTTGATGTTACTTTTTTCTAACTAAATGCTTGACTGTGGCTATGTAAATTACATAATTACAATTTTTCACATGGTTTCTATTCCAGCAAACTTCTTAATGATTTTATTCTGTAGAAACAAAAACATGTTTTGACTAGGATTGGTCTCAGCTCTCTCTCACTAAACAAGTAAGCTACAAGTATGCAGGCTTTCTAAAATATATTTCAATATTCAGCTATGGCTCATGAGTTCTTGGAGTCTGTATTCTAGTCAGAATTATGTTCATGATAAGTAATAACATAATGTCAACACCAAGTCTGTAATGCTTGTGTCAGAAGAACACTGAGAAACAACCTTAATGGCCAACCAACACCAATGAGAGGTGCATTAGTGCAGTGTTCTGTATTCCTGGGGGACTGGTGATATAATGCAGATAAGAAGGTGTGTACTTCTTTTACATTTAAATGAGCTTGATGTGTACAGCCATAGGTTATCAATTCTTCTGACAGCAAACATAATCTGGTCATAGTAGTGAGGCACCAAAAACAGAACATCTGTCATTGCAAACATACAGCAGGTTTCTTCTCTGAGAGTTAAGATATGTTGATATTTTTAAATGCATGCTTCAGAAATATAGCAAGGCCAAAGGTTAATTGCTGTTATACCCCCCCCCCCCAGATAGCAGCACCATAACAGTGGTACACACAGGTTGGAGATGTTTATTGTATTTATTTTATTGATATTTAATGGAGGATCAAGTAAAACTTGATTCACAATGGAACTACTATTGTTATACCATACTTTTCTATCTTTTTCTATATCATCGATTTTTATTTTCCACAAAAATATTTTTTCTTGATAAAAATATATTTCTTCATTTATTCACTCATGTTCCCTTTTACTAATTTTTTACCATACCCCCAAATTTATCATACTTTTACTAATAATCTCTCATCATTTTCATTTATCCACTTTATCTCTTTGTACAAATTTAATGAAGCAGCATACACCACTGGGTTAATTAACACTAACCCTCCTTCTTTATTTACATTCAAAACTCCTGTTTTTACTGGGTTTAATTTATAACCCCATACAAATGCAAAAAAAAAAAAATATCTGTAATAATCCTTTTTCAAAAGCTGTTGGCAACATAACTATACTTGCTAACTATGCTATTTTCCCCATCAGTACTGAATTTATCAAATAAACTTTTCTCTAAATGATAATTTATATGTTCTCCAAAAAAGACATGTTAGCTTTATTTCTTCTATTGTTTTTCCCATTGAATTCTACTTTTATCTTTATTACCAAATGTTATACCTAACACAGAAATTCCATTCATTGTAAACTATATTCCCCTAATTCAAAAAACAAAAATGAATCCAGGCCACATAATAAGTGTAACAATATTTTAATAACTTAAAAAGCTAACCTTTCTTGGTAATAGATTTGCTGAAAGGGGTTACCCCATTAATTTGATAAAAGAAATATTAAATGAGGTATATTCGGGGTGGGGTGTTAAGTATAAGGCCCTTTTGGGACAACCACTAAGGAGTGGTATAGAAGTAACAGAAAGGAAAAATTTTAATGGTGCCTGTATTATAAAATACAACACTTTTTCAGATTTATTCACACAAACTTTGAATTCCCACTGGAATATATTTAAAACCAACAAAGAAGTATATAATGTGGTTGGAAAAAAACCTGTATTTACATATAAAGTTGGTAGAAACTTCAAAAGGACATTTGAATATATTAATAGAAATCCTATAATATATAGAGCTACAACCCCTTGTGGAAATTGTAACGCGTTCTATGATTTGTTGTGAACCTACAATTAAGTTAAATAATGGTTTGAATAGTTTGGTCAGGTTCTGTAAAGGAAACTGCAAAACTAAAATGATTGTTTATTTAGCTCAATGCAAATCCTGCAGTGCATTTTATATAGGGAAAAACGAAAGGTCTTTAAAAGAGCATATATACGAACATCAATATGATATTAGAACAGGCAAGGTCACCAATGCCTTATACAAGCATGGTTCAATATGTCCTTCATTTAATGGTTACAGGTTTGGCATTGTTGATTTAGTAAAAGAAAATCATTGTAGGGGAAGGGGAAATTTTAAAACCTACTTGCTAAATAAAGAACTTAAATGGCAACTTAGGTTGAGGGCAAGCACACCACCTGGCCTCAATGAATATATAAGTATTAAATCCATTTTATCAGCTAGAGCTGAATGTATTTGATGGGTTTATACTATATTTTTATTTCGATTTTTGATTTTATTTTTTTACATTTATTTTCATTGTTTTACATATCAGTATAAGGTTTAATTATATTCAGAACATAAAATGTTTTGTAATACAACATATATATTTAGAACCAACCCTTAGGTATTTTTTAGAACAGATGGTAGGATATTTGTTTAAAATTTTATTGAAAAGTTTTATTGGTTAATTGATTGATAATTATTGTGTTAGAAAATATGTATATATTAGGTCATTGGCACCAGTGCTTTCATCTGAAGAAGTCTGGGTCTCAGACGAAAGCGCTCATTTGTTAGCTTTTTAAGTTATTAAAATATTGTTACACTTATTATGTGGCCTGGATTCGTTTTTGTTTTTTGGATTTGTTACTAGTTGATTTTCGTTGATTTATATTCCCCTAATTGTTACTACATCATCTAAACCTTTATTTTTCTATTTATTTAAAGCCATCTCTATCATCTTTAGACACTCATTTGTGCAAATTATTACTTCTTTTATTCAAGTATTCTTTTTCCCAATTATTATAATGTCATCTTTATATGTTAACAAACTGGAATTCTTAACTGTTCAAGTGTTATATACCCCACTTCCTTCATTTTGTAATTTATTTCACATAATATCTCATTCATAACTAATGCAAAGAGTATACAACTAATTGGACATCCCTTTCTTATACCACTCTTCATATGTACCTCTTGGCTTAACCAGCCGTTTGCAAGTATTTTTACTTTATTATTGCTGTACGCTGACATACATAATTTCCTAATGGTCTCACTTTCATTATATTCTTTCATTATTACCCATAAGAGTTAATGTCCAATTGTCTAAAATGTCTTACTAAGGTCTCCTATCATGATTTTGCTTTTTCTTTTCTGATCATTATATCATCCACAGTTTCTCTATCATTTATACTTCTTGACAACGCTTCTCCTTTATACTATATATGCAATCTTCCATGATATTTTCCATTTTAGTTTCAAATATCTTTTGTATTATTTTCATAAAGACTTTATAATCATTATTATTCAATACTAGTTGGACACCAGTTTGTTAATTTTCTCCTATCTTCCATCTTCTATGTGAGTTTAAGTATTCCACTACATAATTCTTTATACATAAAACCTCCATTTAATCATTCATTCAAAATTTTAAAAACATTTTTTGTGCTACTCCCTTAAATTTTTATATATTTTATACCATATTCCATCTGGGCCTGCAGCTGAATCTATATTTACTTGTCCTAATACTTTAACTAGCTCATTTAAATAAATCTCCTTTTCCAACTTGTTACATTCTTTTTCTGTTAATGTTTTTACTTTCCATGTTTTTTCACTACCTTCTTTTTTCTTTAAACATTTCTTGTAGATATTGTACTACACTATTTATAACCTCAGTTATTCATATTTCTCCTTTTACATTTTTTATTTCTCTGTTTAAGTAACTCAATGTGCCTTCTCTTTTTCCTTGTAAAGAATATCTTTGGTAATATAACAATTCTTGTATTTTTCTTGGTTTCTTTCATATCATTATTTTTCTTTGTTCAAATACTTTCTATCATTATGTTCTAAATCTTCCAATGCATTGTTATATGCTCTATTATATTTTTCTTTTTCTACTTTTCTTACATTATATTGCCACTGTAAAAAAAACATTTTTATATTTTCTTTAAATATCATCCACCATACAGACCATTTTTTATAAAATGTTTGCACAGTAATATGATTTTTTCCATAACTGTATTACTAATCTCTTTCTTTCTTCATTCCATAATTTCTCATTTATCCTTTTTATTCCTTTGCCTATTTTTATATATTCCTTTGATCTATAGCCATATTGCAAAATGATCAGAAAATCCTGCTTCAACTACCTCCACTTCTCCTACAACTAAACCTTCAAATAATATAAAATAATCTATTTCATTTCTATACATATTCCTTTTGTAAATCCATGAATTTTTGTTGCAAAGTTTTAAGTTACCACATGTTATAACTTCTAACATTTTTTATATATCATCCTTTCTTTTTACGCTTGCCTCTTAAATCACGGTTAGTCTTCTGTCATTATAATATTCATATTTATCACTACATAATCTAACATTTATTGGAATAAGTTTTCTTTTTCATTACAGTTAGTATAAGTATATAATGTTATAATTCTATGTACTTGTTCTTTCTATTTTAAATCTACAATGGTTAATCTTCCTATTTTGCTAAAATTAAATCTAATATATTTACTGTATTTCTACAGAATATAGCTTTTACAGAGCATCTCTCATTTCCCAAATTCCAGATTATCTTTCCTCCCCATAGTTTCTCTGTTTGTAATTTTTCTTTATTTTTTTAAAAATCTTGTGTCTTCTACTATGTTTGTGTCTTTCGGCTTTTCCCGGTTAGGGGTCGCCACAGCGGAACTCCGGTCCGCTAATGTCTTCTACTAAAATAACAAATATATCATATGTATTACACCACTCCAAAATTCCTATTCTTCTTACTATATTCTTAATACTATTCACATTTACAGAAAGCACTCTAAATGTTTTATTTTCCCTTTTACTTTGAATTATGGTTTCATAAGTTCATAGCTAGCTAATTACTAGGCTTGTTTTTATAACAGGCCATTCTAAGCCTAACCAGTTCTCTCCCAAAAGTTGAAAATCAAACACTGTACCTTGTGTTTATGGGTCAAATAACTTAAGCATTATAACAAGCCCAAATCTTTAGCTTTAGATATTCCCCGGGATTCAGTAAACTCCGTGTAGGCTTTGCACAAAGCGTACAAAGAGTTTACATGTGTGCGAGGTAATGCCGGTGCACAGCACCACTCATTGCATATTCATGCCATGTGCCACATTAAAACATTAATAAGCGAGGCTTCATGACTGGCAACAATGTTGTCAGCTAGGAAACCTTGTAAGTGAACACACATAATATTCCTATTTAAGTCAGAGCACTGAAGATCCGTGGTTTTGAGACGAATGCCACAATGATCACCAGGACTTAACAGATAATAGTTTTCATAATCACAATCTTTTAGTGCAAGGCTTCTCGAAAAAGGCCAACAAAATAGGGGGACAATGACCCAGGAATAGGGGCAGATTTGACATTTGCTCTTTAGAAATGTGCCAGAACAACAAAGGGTTTGTGTGAAGATACATTTTCTGAAGGATTTGAAGTCTGAACCTCAAATGTATGCAATTATTGAGTCACATCAGTCCTGAGATAATCCCTATGATATGGCAAAAAAAGGATAAGGCATACACTAAAAGATATACAACACATAAATCTGGACATTCTGTGAAAGTCTGGATAGTTGAGAGGTATGATAGTTATGTATATGATCCAAGCACAGTACAGGACTGTGTTTGTGAAATCTCATTCCAGGCATTCTGTAGTGAAGTTGTGTAAATGATCTGTAAGGGTACATGGACTGCCACATAAAATAAACACTCAGCGGAAGTATGTTTATTGAATAGGGGCATACAGATGAATTGTAAGAATGAACACAGGGAAAGAGAACAGGTGGAATAACCTAATGTACACCACATGAGGGCATGTCGATGGAAGACAGTTGTACAGCAACACCAATCACATATCAATATGGTACAGTAGGGACTGCACAGAGAAAATGTATATTATGTGACTGTCACACAAGGTGACATAAGAATGGGGAAGATGTCTGTGTGAAATAAGTATCCTTACATGAACAATGCAGAGGACATCCATCAGGGATGTTATATACAATTTGGTAGGGTGAATATTGTGAAGCTGTGCAAACTGATTTATCTGAATATGAGTCTAATCTCAGCAGATGTCTGCAGCAAGTGAGACACAGGAAAAGGCTCATGGACAACATTTAAAAAAGCAAGCACAATCATAGACAATATCAGAATAATACCACCAGTAATCCCATGCCGCTGACATAACATATGCGATTTAGAGTGATCAGAGATGATCCTGCACAAACAGGCTTGTACAACTATTACAACATGTCCACATTCTTTGACGGTAATCATGCACACTGTCCTGGCACCTTAACATCTGCTGGAGGTGTTATGAGGGACACTGCTATGTGACATTATGATCAATACAGGCTAGTTGACTGGTGTGTATGGCATATCTATACTTCTGTTCAATGAAAACACATTTTTTTGAAAAGCATAAGTATGAACCCATTTCAGCGAAAGTGCACTTAACCGAAATTGCACTTTCACAAACACTGGTTCACCAAATCAGACATAAAAAAAAAAAAAAAGACTGCAAACAAGCTTTTGCAGAGGGGTAAGCCCCCCCCCCTGCACCCCCCACATCCCCGCTACTTATATATACTAACTCTGAGATTGCACTACAGTGGGGAAACAGGTATATTTACTTATCCCCACTGTACTGTCCTTTGGTGGTGCAGTGTTTGTGGGGTTTTTTTTAATGTCTGGTTCAGTGAACTAGTGTTCGCAAAAGTGCACTTTCAGTTAAGTGCACTTTTGCTGAAATGGGTTTGTACTTCTGTTTTTGAAAAAAACATGTTTGCGTTGAATAAAAAGTAATTGAAGAAACTCAATCCTCAGGGCAAAGTGCCTCAGCGATAATATGTAGTCAATCCAAAGAAAAAAATCCAGAGGCAACACCATAAACAGCGAAGGAGACTTTATTAACATAAAAGCAGGACCAAATATAAATAAGTGAGTGCTTTCGCATTCCTCAGAACACTTCTTCAGACTTAATAATTACATCCCAAAAAACATCAGTTTAAATACATCCTGGCATTCCATTAATTAATTGTTCATTGTTCATCAAGGAAAGAGGTTATAAAACTGAAGAATGTGATGAGTTACTGGCCAATCTGGCTGTAGAAAGGCAAGGGAGGGGTAAACCCTTCTTCGCTAAAGACAGGAACTATGAGCAAGGAAGAAGGGATACTTCCACACAAATTAATAGACTCACTATTCCTTAGACTAGCAATAATAATAAGATAAAGGGCATAGTGAGGAAACATACTGACAGTGGATGAAACGATTCTAGGGATAGTAGGTACTCAACACAGATATTCATACAAGAATACAAAATCTTTAAAAAGGATGCTATGTTATGATAAGAATAAGACACACAGGATACAATCCGAAAGGAAATGTACATTCTCCTGCAGAAACTGCAATCAGTGTTCATTTATGGCAAATGTAAATGTGTTTAAACATCCCGATACAGGTAATGTCTACACATTCCAACGTTATGCAGATTGCAAATCACATGACCTGGTATATTTGGCTCAATTCCAGAAATGTAATTTATTTTATATAGGAAAGATGAACAGAACGATACATGAAAGAGTTAGGGAACACTTATTTGCCATCCATAGAAAAGACGAACGTAATGCATTAGCAAAGCATATCATAAATCATGACCTGACTCATAAATTTGTCTTCCTAGTGATAGAGCTTGTAAGAAACAATATTAGATTAGGGAATATCACGAATCACACTGAAAAAGAAGAAAATAAATGGATCCTGAAGTTACAAGCAGACAAAGGATCTTGTGTTGCTGCTATATTTATAGGAATAAATTGCTGCTCTCTCTCTCTCTCTCTCTCTCTCTCTATATATATATATATATATATAAATTTATGAAAAAGTACTCTATATGAGTTGAATTCTTTGAATAATTGTTATTTTATATATCTTATGTTGCTGCTATACTTACATAAATGCACATAGACACTTTATAAGAGTTCAATTTCTGGTAAACATGGTGTTTTATATATAGATTATTGCTTTTTATATGTAAAACAAATGTTTTTTGGTTTTCCATATATATTTTATGTATATATGAAGCACATTTTAATAATTACCTAGTTGTAACTTTTCCTTTTTTGAGCCATTTGGTAGGAGGATGTAATGTATCTCTAGTGAGAATTTTATTTCACACTGCTCAGCATGTTTTATAATGACTTATTTGACACTGAGATTACCCACAGTTTTTTTTTTATATATTATCTATTTGTATTCTTTATACACACCTAAGGGAATGTGATGAAGGCATATTGCTATTGAGTGATACTTTTACATGTATTTTTATACATACTTTTACATATGTTTTTATATATGAAGCTGACATTGCAAGCTAATCGTGATAAGTGTTTTTCATCCATATTGATGGCACATTAACTTTCTTTTAAGATAAGTATATGTTTTATATATACATTTTTTATAATAAAAGATTTTTGAATTGTTTATGTGTGTCATATAGAGTTTATTTAGCTATGGAGTTGCTTTAAACAGACAGTAGATAGGCTATAACCTGTAGGAACATTTCCATGGAATGAACATTAGTTGGTTTGAAACTGCATTGTTATGTGATTGGATGAACAATTAATTAATGGAATGCCATGATGTATTAAAACTGATGTTTTTTGGTATGCAATTATTAAGTCTGAAGAAGTGTTCTGAGGAACACGAAAACACTCATTTATATATATTTAGTCCTGCTTTTATGTTAATAAAGTCTCCTTCACTGTTTATGGTGTTGTATATATATATATATATATATATATATATATATATATATATATATATATATATGGCACAATCCATACTGTCACGAATGTTACCAATGCCATTAATGTTGTCAAGCAGCTATGTATGTATTGTGTGCATCACTGGAACAGGTAGCACACATGCATTTAGTGTAAGAAATTAATGGGGATTTTGCAGCATCAAACAGTAATGTTAATGCCACAAAAAAGAATAGCTAGGTATGGCCAATAAGATGTGTGACAGCTCAGTGTGACAAAGGTGTTGCACTTAGGTTCATAGGTTCATAGGTTCATACTAGGCTATCTGCCCTAGGGCATTTATAAGCCCACATCACTGGAAGATGTGTAGGGAGGTACCTGAAGAAGAGTACATTGTACTCAGTTATTGCTGTGATGAAGGTTGTGAATTATGGAGGTATTACAGCCTCTGATGTGGATGTCCTTCACATACTCAGTAATTGTGTTACATACAAGGGAGTAGTCAACACTGTGACCACATGCTGTTGGACATCCCACTTACCATATACCCCAGGACACAGGTCACGTACCTATTGGTCTGATTATAGGGCGTGATATCTACATTACACTTGGGTTGTGTATGTTTTCCTGATGTAACAAATCTCCCCTATGTTTTTGTGTCATTGCAGGTGTTGTCATGGCTGTGGCAGCAATCTTTGGTGTGTGTTGATACTGTATGCATTACACTAATATCACAGTTCGAGGCAATGATTGCCCACAATTTCCAGTCCTTCAGACAGCTGTTTGGACACAGGATGTGTATGTCATTTGTGATGTTGTCATTTAGATAATGGACAGGAAAGGGACTACCAGACAGCCCTGATGTATGGGCCTGATTACTGGACCTGAGATATAGATCACTTCACACATGTCAACATATTTAGATGCCATGTATGTAATACAGTGGTCTACCCACTTCGTGATATTGGTGTATATGGCCACATCTGACATTGCTGAGTAAACACCTCAGTGTGGATTTGTGTCAAATGCCTTGGGCTTGTCAAGTTCAAAAGGATAATAGTGCTGTCTTCATGGATGCCCTCGATGATTGAGGATAGCTAACAGATTTAACAGACATGATGTAACATTAACAACTCACACAGGTCTGTTGTACATACCCAGGATATCAGTAATGTCCATTTAGAAAAGGTCCATGATAACATGTTGGTCTACCTTACAGATGAGGAGAGTTAGGATGTGTCTATACATGCAGCATTGAGCACTGTCCCACCCGGCAATTCAGAGGGATGCATGTTGATGTACACCCTTCTACAGGAACATAGTCTATATGGAGGATGTACTGAAGTGTGTATTCAACCGTGTCAGGAATGTGTATGTGATGAGTCACACAATAAGAAATCTGTGATGTTATCACAGCTCATTGATTCTGTGTGATAGGCCTGGATGAAGGTAAGACAGTGCATACTGGTTAGCCTCAAATGGCCTAGGGTTTGAATACAATCCCCCATCCAGGTATGATTGAGAAACTCTCCCAATTGGGAATTAAACTTTATGCCACTAGATGGGTAACCAATTGGTTCACTGACAGAACACATACTGTGAAAGTTGGTGAATCAACTTGTACCAGTAGAGCTGTCACCACTGGTGTACCCCAAGGATCTGTGCTTTGCCCTTTACTGTTTGGAATCTACTTCTTCACAGTTCAGGCTACAGTATAAAACCTTTGGTTTACTGTGTTTGCTGATTCTTGGATACTGGGTGCAATTGAGTCCACCTATGATGATAACATACTACAAGAGGGGCTAACACAGACAAATGACTGGTGAGAAAGTCACATGCTCTACAAATACATGCAAAAATGTGTATTTATTTTGGCCTTCTGCAAAGTAGAATTCCCTGCAGATTATACCATTGACAGCAGTCCTGCTATGCTGAAACCCAGTGATGCAAGCACTGGGAAAACACGTATATAGCAATCTGAACTTTTACATCCAAGTGTCTACACTGGTATTAAAAGCCTATCTTGTGCAGATCATAAGTCAGGCCTGTGATGATAGAAGGTACTGCCAGGAGAAGTAGGGCAGTGGATGCGTAACTTATGCCAGCACACCTAGCTAAAATTTGCAAATAATTATATGGCATTTGTATATAAAACTTATTTGTACAAATGCTTGTGCTGAAAATGTACTTGTGAGGTTTGCTTGTGGTAAAATGTATCAAAAGTGCACCCTGCTGGAAGAAAAAGAAATTTACATGTATTATTGCAACTGAATTAAATGTATACATTGTAATAGCATACACTGAGAGAGAAGAGGTTAATCCAACTGACTTTGATAAATATTCTTGATATTAAAATACTTTACCGATTAAGCCATAAAGATGTTATCCCACAGTTTTGAGTGGAGTCAGAGATGCAATGTCTGTGCTAGAGAACAAGTTATAGCTCCTGTAGGAGTGGAATGGTTTTATAGTTTTAGGACTTCCAGCAGCTGCACCACATCTGAGCACTTCTCTGTCTGTATTGTAGCACATAGGTGCTAAACCCTGGTACATTCTAGTGGTGGGGGATAGTGCACGAAACAGAGTCAAATGACCAGATGTATATGATGTAATCCTGTGCAGATATAATGTTTCACTATTAGAGGAGACTGACATTTCAGCAGCATTCTGTATTCTGCCTTGGATCTGACATCAAGGGCCACTTACCCACATCATCTTGCCTTTCTCTATTCAGTAAGTAGGAATAGTAATTATTATAGTCAATTAGGAATAGATAGTGAGACTAGCTAAATACTGTTTTTATATAACTGTGTGAAACTTTCCATCTGTGTTTTTTAATACTTCCTGTGACTGAAACTCTGGTGTTTACTGTAAATAAACATTTAGTATTCTCATGTTATTTTATTATTTATTATTAAATATATTTAAACATTTCATTGTGGCTGCTCCCCTTTAGAAAATATTTAACTTTTGAGAGTATTTACACATATTTATTTTGTGATAACTCTAGCCACCCCTGAAAGCCTGGCTGTTTGGTCAATATTACCTTTTGTATTAACATTAATTTCACTCAAGTATAATTGGGTACCCTTGTAATAGCCTTAAAATGGGTGGCAGGGGTTCTGGTGGCAGTGATAACTACCTTATAGTCTGGGCAGAAGGGGGCACAGCAGGAGAATCTGTGCCAGCCTTTCCCGGGTGTGTGTGTGTGTGTGTGTGTGTGTGTGTGTGTGTGTGTGTGTGTGTGTGTGTGTGTGTGCGTGCGTGTGTGTGTGTGTGTGTATGTGTGCAAATCAAATCTCAAAGACTGTGTGTGTCAGAAGGTCTACTTTGATTCACTGAAAACTCATTTCACTGAATTTCAATTCACCCTCAAAAAATCGCTGAAAGCTCAAATCACTGAAAACTCATTTCACTGAATCACATTTCACTGAATGTAAGTACTGTTGGGCAGATAAAAAGTATATGCCCCTTTCCCCACTGTAGTGCAATCCTGGAGTTAGTACATATAGTTAGGGGGTGTGGAGGTTGTAGCCCCCCACCTACTTAGCTTTTATATTTATGAATCTCATTTCACTGAAAACTAACAATCTAAAACCAAAAGTAGGTGAGGGGCTATGCAATCCCCCTAGATAAATATACCAACTTTAGGATTGCACTTCAGTGGGGAAAAGGGCATATACATTTTATTTGCCCAACAGTACTTACATTCAGTGAAATGTGATTAGGTGAAATTAGTTTTCAGTGATTTGAGCTTTCAGCAATTTGGTGTGAGTGCTTTGAAATTCAGTTAAATGAGTTTTCAGTGAATCAAAGTAGACCATTGTCATCTGCTTGGAGCAGGGACTCAAGGCACTGGTTTCACTGAGAGTATGTTAGAGAACTTGACTTAGAACCCTGGCTAAGGACCCAACTCTGAAGCTGTGCCAGTGGGAAGTCTTACTGCGGTCCTGGAGGGAGAAAAATAGAGACAACCAGACACCAGGCTGAGTGTGTGCCCTGTGTGTTCTTAAGGGAAATTGTTTTTGATGCAAAGAGGTCTGCATCTGGAAATACTGAGTGCATTCATTTGTATTCCAAGTGCACGTGCCTCTCCAGTAAAAGTGGTGAGGATACAGGCTCCTTGATTACTGGCTCAGAGTGGGGACATCACAATACCATTGTATTTTGATCTCAAGAGTATATTATATCACTGTACTCAAACCTCATCAGAGCAGTAATATAGAGTATAATGCTGTCTTTTGCATGTACTGCACCGGACAGATGCAGCAACTGGAGATACCACAGGGGTTACTCACTAAGAAAACACAGTGCCTACAAACCATGCCACAATGTATGTTGATAGGCTGAAATCCATGTCAATGTAATGTGCAGTGTATAGGATAAGGTGACTTTTGTCTGGCCTACTGTCCAGTCTCTGACTTTGCCCTAGTAGGAATAGTGCACATCCACAAATCAGATATAGCTTATGACATCAGCTGTGTCTGGGAAGGAGAATTTGTCAAGCAAGTGCACACAAACACACACACACACACACACACACACACACACACACACACACACACACACACACACACACACACACACACACCAGTTGGCTGCAGTGAGAATAGAGCCCCTACCCATCTAAGTGCACAGACTATGAAACTCTGTATTAAAGGCAAGCGCCACAGCCCAAGTCTGACATGGAGTGTCTCAAACAACACTTTATAGCTGATGACATCAGCAGTGTCTGATGAGGAGAATATGGCAATAACAGTGACCCACATGCTGGTGTAAAATGCTCTCTGTGATATCAAGCAAGTATACAAACAAACACACACACACACACACACACACACACACACACACACACACACACACACACACACACACACACACACACACACACACACACACACACACATACACACACACACACACACACACACACACACACACACACACACACCCCAGTTGACTGCAGTGAGGATAGAACCCCTACCTATCTAAGTACAAACACTACAGAACTCAGTACTTTATGCTATCACCATGGCACAAGACTGACTTTTACAAGGCTGCAGGACAACTTATAGTGGATGCATCAGCAGGGCATTTTGGAGAGATGATGTTGGGAGGCATGCATGAAATGGATGTGTACGCATGTGCAAGTATCAAAATACTGTCAATCCATGGAATTGGAGTGGTAACTGTAGGATACACACTTGAGCTTTTCTGGCTACATACACACACACACACACACACACACACACACACACACACACACACACACACACACACACACACACACACACACACACACACACACACACACACACACACACACACACACACACACACACACACACACAGTTAACTACAGTGAGAACAGAACCTCTACCTATCTAAAGACACAGACAACAGAACTCAGTACTTTATGCTACTGCCACAACACAAGTCTGATTTTTACATGGATGCAGGACAACTTATAGTGGATGACATCAACAGGGCATGTTGTAGAGAAGATGTTGGGAGGTCTGCATAGGTTCATAGCTTCATAGGTTCATAGGAGGTTACTAGGCTAATGGTCCTAGGGTGTTTACAAGCCTAGTCATGTAAAAACACAATTAACCCTTATTGAGCATAGTTAGATGGTCATTAGCAGAGCAATTTTGTGATCAGCACTTACTGCCCCTGCTTATAAGTGACATAGGTTCATATGTAGGTACTAGGCTATTGGCCCTAGGGCCTATATAAGCCTAGCCAAATGGTACCCTGGCTTTTGCCACCCAAGAAAATTATTTTGCTGTGCCCCTGTCAAGCAGAGCCACAGAAGTGATCCCCGGGGTGAATTTCCTATCTCCCATCCAATCATCAAGATTTTCTTGAAGAGTGTTAATGAGGAGCTTTGTTTGATAGAGATAGGTAGTTTGTTCCAGAGAATGGGAAGTCTCTGGGACAGGAATCTATCCCTCCAGCATGTTTTGTTTATTGTGGTGACAAGGTTTAGGTCCCTAGAGCGTATAGCTCGGAGGGATTGGGATTTCTTTAAGTGGAGCGTGTAAAACAGCTTTAGGTTTGACATAGCTTTGTATGTTAGGCAGAGATCGCCTCTGAGTAGGCGATATGCGACAGAGTAAAGCTGGAGTTTTTGGAGATGGTCTGCGTAGAGCATCTGTTTGAGGCCAGTAATCCTCTTTGTGAGGTATTTCTGTGGCCTTTCCAGTTGTTGTAGATGTCTTGTGAGGTACAAACCAAAAGGGGCGTTGTACTCTATAATGGGTCTAATGAGTGATGAGTAGAGGGGAACAATGACCTCTTTTTTCCTGGATGAGAAACCTTTTGTGATGTGGTGTGCCACGAAGAAGGATTTCCTGACTGCTGTGGCAATGTGATTATCAAAGGTCAGACTACTGTCCACCTGTGTCCCTAGGTCTCTTATCACACTTTCGGTGTTAACTAGACTACTGCCTATGTGGAAGTTCATGGATACAGAGTTTTTACCAAAAGGAATGACAATGCACTTTTTGGCATTGAGCTTGAGGCCATGGCTTTGACACCAGGCATCTGTCTCAGTGAGGCCCTTTTGTCAGGTTTTGTTGGATTTACCATTGTTTGCTTTATCTGATGCACTTCATCCCTGTTAGTGGTGATTTTTACTTTTTCCCTTTTGTAGGATGTCCACATCATTAGGAGTTTTGATTATGGCTCGTAGTTTGCAATCATCTGTGAATTTTGTTAGCCAAAGACCTTCTGTGTTAGCCTGTACTTCAGAGAAGTAGATATCAAACAGGAGAGGACATAGGACTGAACCCTGTGGTACTCCACTTGTCACTGGTCTGAAGTTGGATTTAGAGTCTGCTACTTTCACAGTGTGGGTTCCATCAGTGAGCCAGTTGGCAACCCATCTTGTGACATAGGGATTTATACCTAGTTTAGTGAGTCTATCTATAATTCCAGAGTGAGGGATGGTGTCAAAAGCCTTGGTGAGATCTAGATAGGCTGTGTGAACCACCTTACCCTCATCTACAGCTTTGGTGACCGCTTCAAAGAAGTCTATCAGGTTTAGGAGACATGGTCTGCCTTTTACAAACCTGAACTGGGTAGGGTCCAGAGTTTGGAGGTTACCAATGTCATTGTTTATAAGTTTCGTGATGATACATTCCATAGCCTTGCAGACCCAGGCTCGTCATGCTAATGGGGCAGTAGTTCCCAGGGTCCGTGGTGGCTCCCCCTTTGTGGAGTGGGATAACCATTGCTGCGCACCATTCAGTGCACACAAAGCCTGAGGTGAGGCTATGATTGAACATAGTACTTAGGTGGGGTGCCAGTTCATTCTGTAGTTCATGTAGAATGCAGCCTGGAATGTTGTCAGGTCCCATGGATGCTGTGTTCTTAGCTTTGGAGTTCATAGGTTCATAAGTTCATAGGTTGATACTAGGCTATCTGCCCTAGGGCATTTACAAGCCTAGCCAGAGTGTGTTTGGCTTTCGCCACCCTTCTTAGATTAGTTGACTGTGCCTCTATATAGTAGGTCACAGAAGATAGCCCATTTAAGGTTAGTTTACCGTGCCTCTGTCTAGCAGTGACACAGAAGAGATCACAGGGGTAAATTTATGATCTCCCATCCAAACGTCAAGATTCTTCTTGAAGAGGGTCATTGAGGGGCTCTGTCTGACATGGATTGCGATTTTGTTCCAGAGTGACGGGAGCCTCTGGGATATGAATCTGTCCCTCCAGCATGTTCTATTTATTTCTGTGCTGAGGTTTAAGTCACTGGAGCGTGTAGTTCTCATGGATTTGGATTTTTTGAGGTGGAGCATGTCCATTAATTCTGGGTTGGACATGGCTTTATACGTCAGGCACAGATCACCTCTGAGTAGGCAGTAAGCAACTGAGTAGAGCTGGAGTTTCTTTAGCCTAACTGCGTAGGGCATCTGTTTGAGTCCCTTGATCCTCTTGGTAAGGTACTTTTGGGGTCTTTCTAGTTGTAGCAGGTGTCGGGTAAGGTACATCCCAAATGGGGCATTGTATTCAATTATGGGCCTGATGAGTGATGAGCAGAGGGGCACAATGACCTCTCTTGATCTAGATGTGAACCCCTTTGTGATAAGGTGGGCTATATAGAATGTCTTTCTAACCACTTTGGCAATGTGATTGTCAAAGGAGAGATTGCAATCTACTTGGGTCCCCAAATCCCTAATTACTTCTTCCGTACTTAATGGATTATCACCTATGTGGTAATTTGTGGGCACTTTGTTTTTCCCAAAGGGGATGACTATGCACTTTTTGGCATTTAGCTTTAGGCCATGGCTCTGGCACCAGTTAAACGTCTCTGTGAGACCTTTTTGGAGGATGCTTGTGTCAGCCGGTGAGTCGATTATGGCACCCAGTTTGCAGTCATCTGCAAACTTTGTCAGCCATAGTCCTCCTGTGTTAGCCTGTACCTCAGAGAAATATATACTGAACAAGAGAGGTCCCAGGACTGAGCCTTGTGGGACGCCACTTGTAACTGGTTTAGAGTCTGACATGGCACCTGCAATTCTGACCATGTGGGTTCTATCCCTAAGCCAGTTTGCAACCCATCTTGTGACATAAGGGTTGATATTTAAGCTGGTGAGCTTATTTATGATGCCCGAGTGGGGTATTGTGTCGAAGGCTTTTGCAAGGTCAAGGTAGGCTGTGTGGACTACCTTCCCTTCGTCTATGGCCTTGGTGACTGTTTCAAAGAAATTGACCAGGTTCAAGAGGCAAGATCTGCCCTTAACAAAGCCGAACTGGGCAGGATCCAGTGCCTGGAGGCTCCCAATGTCCCTGTTTATGAGTTCCATGATGATACGCTCCATAGCTTTGCAGACCAGGCTAGTTAGGCTTATAGGGTGATGGTTTCCAGGGTCTGTTGTGGCACCACCTTTATGGAGTGGGACCACTGTTGCAGTATGCCATTCTTTGGGTACATATCCAGAAAGGCTCATCCAAACTCTGCTACACTTTGCTGTGAAGGAAAGGTTAGTTTGCTGTTATTTTTTGTATTTCTGTATTGCCTTTCTATATTTTGAATACTGTAGTTTGTTTTCTTTACCTTGTGTTTTGCTTGCATTCTGTTTAACAGCATATTAAAACTTCAAAAGAGACCACAGCTCTCTCTGTTCTGAGTCAGGCAGAAATAAGAACTGATTAATTAAGGACTCATTCATAAGATAGAAAAGGTCACTTAAGGTTAATCACTTGTTAACAGAGGGGGTGGAGCTAGGAACTAAAATTTCTATTTAAGGAGTAAACTAAAACATTTCAGAGCTTTACCAGAAAGGCTCATCCAGACTCTGCTACACTTTGCTGTGAAGGAAAGGTTAGTTTGCTGTTATTTTTTGTATTTCTGTATTGCCTTTCTATATTTTGAATACTGTAGTTTGTTTTCTTTACCTTGTGTTTTGTTTGCATTCTGTTTAACAGCATATTAAAACTTCAAAAGAGACCACAGCTCTCTGTTCTGAGTCAGGCAGAAATAAGAACTGATTAATTAAGGACTCATTCATAAGACAGAAAAGGTCACTTAAGGTTAATCACTTGTTAACAGAGGGGCTGGAGCTAGGAACTAAAATTTCTATTTAAGGAGTAAACTAAAACATTTCAGAGCTTTACCAGAAAGGCTCATCCAGACTCTGCTACACTTTGCTGTGAAGGAAAGGTTAGTTTGCTGTTATTTTTGTATTTCTGTATTGCCTTTCTATATTTTGAATACTGTAGTTTGTTTTCTTTACCTTGTGTTTTGCTTGCATTCTGTTTAACAGCATATTAAAACTTCAAAAGAGACCACAGCTCTCTGTTCTGAGTCAGGCAGAAATAAGAACTGATTAATTAAGGACTCATTCATAAGACAGAAAAGGTCACTTAAGGTTAATCACTTGTTAACAGGTCAGGCAGAAATAAGAACTGATTAATTAAGGACTCATTCATAAGACAGAAAAGGTCCTTAAGGTTAATCACTTGTTAACAGAGGGGTGGAGCTAGGAACTAAAATTTCTATTTAAGGAGTAAACTAAAACATTTCAGAGCTTTACCAGAAAGGCTCATCCAGACTCTGCTACACTTTGCTGTGAAGGAAAGGTTAGTTTGCTGTTATTTTTGTATTTCTGTATTGCCTTTCTATATTTTGAATACTGTAGTTTGTTTTCTTTACCTTGTGTTTTGCTTGCATTCTGTTTAACAGCATATTAAAACTTCAAAGAGACCACAGCTCTCTGTTCTGAGTCAGGCAGAATTTTTCCCTCCCTCCCACCCATTTAAGTTGTCTTGTTAAATACCACTGTCTTATGTTAATCTGACCATATATCTCATTTCTCTCTACTTTCACTGGCTTATGTGAGTAATCACAAAACCATCACTTTTGAAATCCCACCCTTCAATTATTTAAATTTATTGGCCATCCTACAGTATTTCATAGTACCAAAATACAAAAGTAACCACCCCTTTCAGTCCATCTTGCTGTTTTAAAACTAAACCTTAACTTTTAAACAGGTAAAACTCAAGTTACCTACTTTCATATCTAACTTCTCTAGTGCACACTGCAGAGTGCATTCTTTTCAATCTTACCTTTAAGCATCCCTGTTACTAGCTTTCTCTAATACCTAAAAGATCATCTCTACTTGACTCCAAGGAGACTTTTCTCTATCTGTTAAACCTAGCACTTGCTCCTACAGTACTTATTACCTTGATGGCACTTATAGGAATCTCTTTTAAAGTTTTTTGTCTAGTCCTTCTAGCATGTCGAGGGATCAGTTGCTAGTGTCCTCTCCTGCTCAGCTGGTGAACCTGGGAATATTGAGGGAATGTTACAATTGCCTCATGTACACAGACAACCCTCTCCTCCTCCCACAAAACACAAATACATCCAAACTGGAGGCTGAGCTCTCTCAACATAGGACTGGCAAGACCAGTCAGGAGGAGAAGGTTACCACACACACTATAGACCCAGTCTCACATAGTACCATCACAACCTCAAATCATACACATAAACACACAAAGACATACTCGGCGGCTTGATCAAAAATCTACCAAAACAGCAGAGGCCACCAAAGCAGACACCCAAACAACCACCACCTCAGAACACAACACCTGCAACACATAGACCTCACAGTCAGAGTGTCAAACAGTCACAGCCCTTAAGGCCAAACACAATGCCAGACACACTAGTCATTGGTGACTCCATAGTCAGACACACCAGACTGAGTAAGGAGAAGGTCACAGTAAGCTGCCTGTCGGGGCTAGAATCCTCAGGTCTCTCAACAGCAGGTACAAATATGACTCAGTCATTGTCGGACTACATGAAAAGAGACATTTGAGAGCTCTCTGATATGTAGCCCCAGGCAGGTATGACCCTGACCTTGAGCAGTATCCTACCTTCACCAAGAATGATGCCACAATACAGAGATAAGATGATCAGCTTTAACAATTGGCTTAAACTCTGGTGTCATTCAAATGTCTGTCTGCCTGGGATGACATGCTGGGCTCAAATTCTAAACCTACCACCCTAGAACACAAAAAGTATGGAGAACATCGATGTCTGTGCAGTGACAGAAACCTGGTTCAAGGCTCCTGAGAGCACCCCAGCACTATCAGGTTTTACCTCTTTATCCATATTCATCAAAGACACCCACACCTCAAGACTGGATGCATCGGAGACCATCCAGGTGCAATTAACCATAGGCAGGACTGCTCTGCAAATTGTAGCATATTACAGGCCACCCTCACAAACTCAGGAACCTCACATGGCCTTCCTGAAAACACTAGAGGGATAAATGTATCACCAAACACCATCATACTAGGTGACTTCAATTACCCTAATATAGACTGGGAACACTAAGTTCCTGGAATTCATAAACTCAAATGCCATGGAACAACTAGTCACCATCCCACAAGAGGAGAAAAAACACTTGATCTCACCCATCACGAACATGGGAGCACAATGTTCAACACGACTGGTGAGATCAGATCACAAACTATATCGCGCTGGAGGTCCTCATCCACCCCACCTGAAATAAAAAGACCACAGTAAATAAACAAACTCTACAACAAAAGGAGGAAGCTACTACAAGATAGAGCAAAATCCTTAAAAGGTAAGACACCCTTGATCACTATAAGTAAAAACTAAGAGCTCTCATAAAATCACCCAAAGCAAATTTTTAGAGAAAAATAGCTAAAGACTCAAAAGACAATCATAAGGCCTTCTTTAGCTATGTTAGAAACCTGGGAGGAAACTCCCAGATATGCTCAGAACTAGTTCAAAATGATGTGAAGATTACTGATCCTACAGACATTGCCAACATACTGGCTGACAGGTTCAGTAAAAGGAGAGATATCTATAATTGCAGCCCCCAAACATCTCTGAGAACTGCTCTCTCCAAAGCAAAACACAGCATCCATGGGACCTGATGGTGTCCCCGGCTGTGTGCTCCACGAACTCAACGAGAATTAAACCCACTGCTAAGACAGCTGTTTAATCATAGTCTTACCTCTGGATACTGCAACTGTGGTCCCACTTCACAAACGGCCCATTAGCTTGACAAGCCTTATCTGCAAAGCCATGGAGAGGATCATAATGGACCTCATAAATAAAGACATAGGGAATTTGCAGACTTTGGATCCATCCCAGTTTGGCTTTGTCAAAGGCAGATCATGCCTTCTAAACTTGGTTGACTTTTTGAAACAGTCACCAAAGCCATTGATGAGGAAAGGCAGTCCATACAGCCTACCTCGATCTGGCGAAGGCCTTTGATACAATACCCCACTCGGGTATCATTGAAAAACTCATCAGCTTAAATGTTAACCCATACATCACAAGATGGGTTGCAAACTGGCTGAGTGACAGAACCCACAGGGTCAGAGTTGCTGGCGCCATGTCAGACTCAAAGCCTGTCACAAGTGGTGTACCACAGGGCTCAGTCCTGGGCCCACTCTTGTTTGGCATCTACTTTTCAAGTACAAGCAAACACAGGAGGGTTATGGCTGACAAAGTTTGCAGATGACTGCAAACTGGGCGCCATAGTAGAAAACACATCTGACACAGATAGCCTTCAGAAGGGTCTCACAGAAACGGATAACTGGTGCCAGAGCCATGGCCTAAAGTTAAATGCCAAAAAATGCATAGTCTAGCTACCAAATAGGTGGCAATCCACTGAGTACAGAAGAAGTTATCAGGGACCTGGGGACCCAGGTTGATAGTAGTCTGTCATTCGACACCCATGTAGCTAAAGTAGTTAGAAAGACCTTCTACATTGCCCACCTTATCATGAAGGGATTCTCATCTAGATCAAGGAGGTCATAGTCTCCTATACTCATCACTCATCAGACCAATGATTGAGTACAATGCCCCATTCGGAATGTATCTGACCCGACACTTGCAGCAGCTGGAGAGGCCACAAAAGTTCCTCACCAAAAGGATAAAGGGTCTCAAACATCTGTCCTATGCTGCCCGACTGAAAGAACTCCAGCTCTATTCAGTCGCACCCGCTGCTCAGAGGTGACCTTTGCCTAACATACAAGGCCATGTCAAACCCAGATTTGATGAATATGCTTCACCTCAAAAATCTAGATCCGTCAGAGCCACAAGGGCGGAGACTTAAACGCTGGAGGGATAGATTCATCACCCAAAGACTCCTATGCTGTGGAATAAAATCTATATGTGAGGCAGAGCACGCTGGCCTTGTTCAAGAGAAATCTTGACCAATGGATGGGAGATCGCAGATATACCCCAGGGATTACCTCAGTGCCACTGCTCAACAGAGGCACAGCAAAATAATGGGTATAGTTCCCCATACTAAAGGTGCCCTCGGGCAGATAGCCTAGTATGAACCTATGAACCTATGTAAGACTGAGACTGAACAGTGATTTTAAGTGAGGGTTCAGTTCTTCTTGGAGCTCATGTAAAACGTAGCCCGGGACACTGTCCGGTCCCATTGATGCTGTGTTTTTTGCTTTGGAGAGGGCAGCTCTCACCTGTGTATCTGTGATGTCAGGGAGGCTACACTCTGTTGGGATAGTTATTTGCTCATTTGGGGGGGAGGGGGGGAGAAGTTTGCACTGAACCTGTCTGCCAGGATGTTGGCAATGTCTGTGGGTTCAGTGTATTTTTTGTCATTTTGCACTAACTCAGAGCATATCTGGGAGTTTCCACCCAGGTTTCTGACATAACTAAAGAAAGCCTTGTGATTATCTTTAGCGTCTTGTGCAACCTTTCTTTCGAAGCTAGCCTTAGATGCTTTTATGAGGGATCGTAGTTTCTTGCTAGTACTTATCAGAGTTGCCTTCCCTTTCAGGGATTTTGCTCTATCATGTAGTAGCTTCGTCCTTCTGTTGTACAGCTTATTTATGGCTGGGGTCCACCAGACAGGTCTCCTGCCTTTGGAGGAGTGTGTCTTGGTTTTATTTGGGATAGCACGATCCATGCATTCCTGTGTGTTTTTTACCTGTGCAGCCTTGATTACAGGAACTTTGCATTCTTCTGGTATAGAGATGGGCTCTTTAAGGGATGAGAGAGGGGTAATGTTATCACTGAACCTATCTGCCAGGATGTTGGCAATGTCAGTTGGTTCTGTATATTTAGTGCCATTGTGCTGTAACTCAGAGCAGATCTGAGTGTTGCCATTGAGATTCTTGACATAGCTATAGAATGCTTTTTGGTTGTCTTTAGAATCAGTGGTGATTTTGTTTTTGTAACTAGCTTTGGAGGATTTTATGAGGGATCTCAGCTTCTTACTGAGGCTGACCACGCAGTTCCTCCAGTCATGGGATTTTACTCTTTTTTGCAACAGTTTCTTTCTTCTCTTGTAGAGTTTGTTTATGGCAGGGGACCACCAGACTGGCTTCCTTTTTTGGAGGATAGCATCTTGGTTCTGTTAGGGATTGCATGATCTATGCACTTGTGTAAGTGCTTATAAAGTGCAATTGTATAGGATTCGGCAGTTGTACCTCTATTGTCCATCAGCATGGGTGTCGTGAAGTTTGCCACTTCTGTCTTAAGAAGCATGAAGTTGGCTTTGGAGAAATTTTTTACAGTGGTTTCCCTAATGAGAGGTGGGGGAGGGTTGTTGATGTCTAGGGTGATTTGCTTCTGGTCGGATCTGACCAACGAGGAATTGACCTCTGGTGTGGAACACCGGTTGCCCATGTTGGTAATAACCAGGTCTAGGATATTGTTGCCCCTGGTGGGGGTGTGGATAAGTTGATCCAATGCGTTGGAATTTATGAATTCCAGAAAACGTTGAGCAGAAGAGTGGTACATGAGTAGTTTTCCCAGTTAATGGTGGGGTAATTGGAATCACCCATTATTAGGGTGTTAAGTTGTACCGTAACATTTTCTAGTGTATTAAGAAATGAGGAGTGGGAATCCTGGGATATGGTGGGGGATCTGTAGCAAGCTACAATTTGGATTGCGGTCTTGCCCAGAGCTAGTTGCACTTGGATAGTCTCGGATGCATTATGCTGAGCAACTAGCCTGGAGGTGTGGATATCTTTAATGAATATGGACACACCTCTGCCTTTATTGCTTTGGTCCAGGTTAGGTGGCCGAAAGGTGTGGTATGAATTATAGCCTGGTAATGCAGGGGTGCTCTCTGGAGCCTTGAACCAGGTCTCTGTCACTGCATAGATGTCGATGTTCTCCATTTTAAGGAGTGCCTCGAGTGAGTGCAATTTGAGATTTAGACTTCTAGCATTAAGTAGCATTACCCTCAGATTGTGCTTGCTTGTACCTGTTATGGTGGTTAATTTGTCATTTGAATCTTGCCTAAAAAGGCACTATTGGGGTGGCAAGAGCCTTAGCCAGTATCTGGAATCCCAAGGGCGACAGGCGCAGGCCATCTCTGGCAAAGTATTGTGGTTTGTCGATCATGTCATCCCATCCAGACAGATACTGGTTCCCCTTAGAATGACACCAGAAGCTTAGCCAATTGTTGAAGTCAATAATTTTGGCCTTGTACTGTGGTATCATTCTGGGTGATGGCAGGATGCTACTCAGGGCTAGGGTCATACCTGCCTGAGCTACAAGTTCGGACAGCTCCTCCATGTGTCTTTTCATGTAGTCCAGGGAGGTACGGCTCAGGTCATTCACACCAACATGGACAATTACAGAATCATATTTGTACTTGTTCTGGAGTGACCTGAGTGCATGCATTATGGGGCAGATCCTGGCACCTGACAGGCAGCTGACAGTAACTTTCTCCTTGTTTAGTCTGGTGAGTGGAAGATCAGTGTGCCTGACTATAGAGTTACCTATGACTATAGTGTTGGGTACGTTGTTATGCCTTATGGGCTGTGGTTGAGTGGCACACTGAGTTTGTGGGCTATGTGTCATTTGGGTTGTGTTGGGGGGTGGAGGTTGCTTGCATTTCTGCTTTGGAGGTCCCTGTTGCATGGGTAGGATTTTTTTGAGAGCCTCCTTGAAGTTAGGTGTGCGTTTTGTGTTTCTATGTCTGTGTTTTGGTGGTGTAGGTTTTGAGGGATTATGTGATGAGTGTGGTGTGGTGCAAGTGTTTACCTTCTCCTTTTGACTGTCTAGTCCAGTCTTGGGTGAAGAGAGTTTTGCTTCCAGTTTGGCTATATAAGTACATCTCTCACAGGTTGTAGTGTTGGGTGGTAGGAGGAAAAGGTTGTCTGTGTACATGAGGCAATTGCTGCATTGCCGCAAGATGCCCAGATTAATAAGGTAGACAGGAGAAAACACCGGGAGCTGACCCTTAGACATGCCTGGATAGGTGCTTATTTATTAAGTATACTAAAAACTGTTTTCCTCTAGACAAGTGAGGAAGGTTGAGTGCTGTAGTAATTTGTAGCTTATTTAGTGCTTACAATGAGTTCTGAGCAAGTGCTGCGTTCAAAGAAACAGATGTGAGTGCTGAAACTAGAAAACTGGATAGTTCAAAGAAACAAAATTAAGCTAGAAGGCTTCTCTCCAACACAGAAAGGTTTGGGGGCTCAGAAGCTTACAAACAGTCCTGGATACAGCAAATCTATATCTGGACTAGACGACTTACAGGAAAAGTAGGAAACAAGCTTAGAAATTTTTTTTTTTTGGTAAAGTGGAAAGGGAAAAGTAGGAGCAGAAACTAACTGGGTTGGCCTTCTTAAATGTTCTCCCTGGATTAGGTAGAATGAGGTAATGACACTAGACTGGGAGGAGTGTCCCAAATCAAATTGACAGTAGGGGTGGGCAACTGCAAAGCCATCAAGTATAAAAACAGGAAACCAATAGGGAGGCAGGGTGGGAAACAAAAATCAGAACAAACAAACCCAACCAGATGCTTAACAATTATAGAAAATTTCTAGTTAATACCTCACACACAGTGAAACTAGCTGGAAAAGTATATGCAGACAATAAAAGTGCTATAAATAACTCTGAAATAAACAAAAAAAAAAGGATACTTAATGTTATATATCACAGATTAGTTGGCTCAGATCCCTTCCTCTGACTTCCTCCGATTAGCTCACTGTGAAATGGCAGAAACACTCACAAGTTAACTTCTTAAGTAACAAAGTTGAAACCTGAAACAACTTTAAAAAAAAGCTTGAAAGAACCAATGAGGTGCTTACTCCAAGTCATAGTCCAGGCAACCCCAGTCAGCCAATGACCAAAAACAATTCACTCTCACTGAAATGCTATACTGGCTTTGGCTAAGATATGATAGCCTGGAACATTTGCTCAGACACACAGCCTCTACTAAGAAATAACTAGGCCCAAAACACAAGCCTGAATATGGACAATGCTACACTACCAACACTACTTAGGTAGAAAAAAAACTGCAGAAATGTTTAAACAGATAAAGGATCAAGGAGACTCTAGAGAATGCTTTTAACTGCAAACAAGTTATATGATACACTCCTTAGCAGGAAATCATAACAAACAAACCCAACCAGATGCTTAACAATTGTAAAAAATATCTAGTTAATACCTCACACACAGTGAAATTAGCTGGCAAAGTATATGCAGACAATAAAAGTGCTATAAATAACTCAGAAATAAGCAAAAAACAGGATTCTTAATGTTATATATCACAGATAAGTTGGCTCAGAGCCCTTCCTCTGACTTCCTCCGATTAGCTCCCTTATATCTGTACCTCACTAGACACCTGCAGCAACTGGAAAAACACAAAAGTTTGTGACCAGGAGAATCCAGGGAATCCAAAGCATGATATACATGGATTGTAAATTCACCCCAGGGGTGAATTTACAATCACTCACCCAGTTGTCTTGATTGCACTTCAATAGGGTCATTGAGGAGCACCATTCACATTCTTTGACAGCCTATTACACAGGAGTGTCTATCACTGGGAGACATATCTGTCTCCTCACCATGTTCTGTTTATGGACAGGCTAGGTTGAGATTTCCTGCAGCAAGTTATTCTTGTCTAATTTGATTTGCAGATGTCCAGTATTTTCAGTAAAACAGGGTCTGAGACTGCTCTGTAGGCCAAGCATAGTTCACCTCTTAGCAGCCTACATGATATTGAGTATGGTGACAGGTCTTTCAGTCTTTCCATGTATGTCATGCTTTGGAGGCCCTGGATTCTCCTGGTCACAAACTTTTGTGTTTTTCTAGTTGCTGCAGGTGTCTAGTGAGGTATAGATAGAAGGGAGCATCGTACTCAATCAGTGGGCAGATAATGTTCAAGTTCAGTAGAACTATTACCTCCCTGGTTTTGGATGTGATGCCCTTATTTATGAGGTACTCAATGTTGAATGTGTGCCTCACCACTATGGACACATAGTGATTGAAGTGTAGATTGCTATCAACATGTGTTCCCAAGTTTCACAACACTGTGCTTGAGCTTACAGGGGTGCTATGTATATCATAATTAGCAGGGGTACTTCATTACCAAAGGGGAAAATGAGGTATTTTTTGCTTTAAGGTTCAGTTTGGAGTTTGGCAGCAATCATTTGTCTGTGGCAGCCCTTTCTGTAATATGTTAACCTTATTGGGGGACTCTAAATAAGTGTGCCCAGTTGATAGTCATCTGCAAACATGGTTACCCACAGGCCATCTAACTTTGCCTGGACTTCAGAGGAATAGTTTCCAAGCAGTTGAGGACCCAGCACAGATCCTTGTGGTATACCACTGGTAAGTGGTCTAGTGGTGGAGGTGCAGTCCCCAACGTTGATGATGTGCATTCTGTCAATGAGCCAGTTGGATATCCATCTACTAATGCATGGGTTAATCCCCAGATGGGAGAGTTTCTCTGTGATACCTGAATGGAGGATAGTGTCAAAGGTCTTGGATAAATCAACATAGGCGGTATGTCATGTTATCACTCATTCAGGTCGTCGGGGTTACTAATAAAGAAGCCACTAGGTTTAATAAGATCTACACTTGACAAAGCCAAAATATGTGGGTTCAAGTGTGATGAAGGTCACCTATGTTCTTGTGTATAAAGTCCATGATGATTCCTTCAATAGTCTTTTAGATAAGGTTGTTTAGGCTTATGGGCCAATTGTTCTAGTTCTGGATGTCACCACATTGATGTGCATTGCATATCATACAATATATTATTTTATGTAGTGCAGTTGATATATGTGTGAAAAAAGTACTGGGACACCAAGAGTGCAGTGCTTGGGGGGAGGCAGCACATGGCTGTATTGTAAATATGTGACATACTCTAAATACATGACATATTGTTAGATAAGGGCTTCAGTCTGTTATGTTTCCACATGTAATTTCATGTCATAAACAGGAAATGGGCAGTAAATAGCACTAATACATAGTATTATTTTTCCATATCACAGCAAGCAGAAGGTTTGCTCAATGATTGGCAAAGTGTTTGTGCATGCGAGATGCACATTTCCATTACTTTCCTTGTTTGGACATAGTTAAGCAGTGGGCAAATGCAAGTCACACTGCTAAAGTCTGAGAGTTAGTATTGAGGCTATGAAACAAACCTGCTACTTAACTGACTCTGTGCCCGCAGGTGTAAATGCATTGACACATTTCTTTTTGAGCTCAGATAATACTGAGTTAAAATCCAGGTGTATCTAATACTTTTAAATAAACAGTGATAATGCAGTGACATTAATTGTTTATAGTACATGTGTTGCTGTGTGTTGGCATAGCACAGCAGAGTTAAGCAGCATTGTGCGGAGGTATCCACAGCACTATACAGCTGCTCACTGGTAATAGGCATTGCTACATGATGCCAAACTCCATGCAAACATAGAGGCCAAAAAGTGAAGGGATCTACTGCTTTTTCTGCTACTTATGTGTGTTGTATGTGATTCTATTTTTTGATCACATTACAGGTGTTGAAATAGGGTAGATAGTAATGTAATGAAATGAGGTGCAAGCAGGGGGAAGAACAAAGGGAAAGCAATACAGGAATGTGCAGGAAGGAGGTAGGAAAGAACCATAGCTATCCACTTCTTCAATAGTAAAAACTGATCATATGTGCAGAATATTAGCTGAATTTGGACTGTCACTGCCAGAGAGAGGAGTGACAACATTGTAATCATGTTTGATAGCCGACCGAATCAAGTGTGTCAAGAAAACATGTGTGTGAAATGGAGAGCTGTGTATGGGACAATTTTTTTTATGGGACAGGTGCCCATTTTTTTTTTAATTTCAAAAAGAGAGAAATGTTGGGGAAGGGACAGTGGTGGCTGGTGACTTCAAATTAAAGGGGGACTGCAGGAGACCGCTGAAAGGGGTGGAGCTATGCTCAAAACCACAAATACGCTGCCCTGGGTGCCAAACCGTCATTATGAGAGTCCAATCAAGACAAAATGAAGTGTAGAAGAAAAACAAATTTCAATGCATTGGCTACATGACAACTTACTTAATATCTAGATGGAAACACAAAGGTTGTGAGGCATGAAAAAATAAATTGCTTTTTAAATACGTTACTGGAATGCCAGTCAAAATCAAGTATAAAAAAACAAGCAGCACTCAGCTCAAACCACTTCTCCTTGCACTGCAGTTCTAATTATAACTTGTATTCAGCTTTATAAAAGTACCAAGTAACATGCTGAAAGTAGCAATCTCTGTGATACCTCCACTTGTAAAAATGCTTCTAATCCAAAAAAGACCTGCTGCCTGACAACTATTGACTTGTTTCATGTAGAACACATGATCAAAGTAAAAAATGAACAGCGAACAAGAAACAAGCTCAAGATAAATTGCTTAAAGGATTACTGCACAAGTTATGGACCACATGATAGATTGGCATTCTGTTTGGTTTATGGGTAAAGCCTGCAAAGATAACTGCAAGTCTTCAACAAATGTAATGAGCTTCTGAAAATACTGTAATCCTGTCCTTTATTACAAATACTGTCATATGCATTGCAATACCTAAGGCTTATACGTTATCTAGTTATGTAAATATTCTCTGCATGGCAACAATGAAAAGGTTTTCAACGTTGGTAATTCTTTAACAGTATGCTTATTAAAGCTTACTTGCATCTTACAATCTCCGACAAGCTTACCTGATGGCCATTAAAGCATTGATACTTTAATATAGAGCAACAGGGCACTGCAACAGCATGCATTTTCTGAATTATAAAAAGCATAAATCAACAGTATAAAAATATGACAGAAAACCAGAACATTCTGCAAAATCAAGGACAGATGAAAAGCCACAGTCGTACTTGTAGTCTACCTTGGATGGGGGAATACTGTGCACACTTACACTGGATAACTGCTCCTTCCCTTGTTTGGACACACCCAAAGCCACTACAATGGGGAGTGGAGTGCAACAAGTAGGTCACAGTTTGAAATGTCTCTGGCTGACAGCGATGGCTCTGACACTCTTACCTCTCAACCTCAGAGCAAGAAATCTCGACAAAGCCATACATAGAAGTGGGGCACAGGCCCAAAAATAAAGACAATTTTTTTTAAATATTGCTCTTATAAACTTAGAAAGATAATAGAATAGTAGTAGGTCTTGCATTAGTATGAATTTTTGAAGGGTATGAAATCTGAAACTCAAATGTCTGCCATTATTTTCTAACTTCAATCTTTAATTATTTGCTACTAATTTGCCAGAAAACCACAATTTTATGAAAAACAGACAACATATGTTATGCAAAAATATAAAATTGCCACACAATACAGCTGGGAACCTGTCAAAGAAGGGACACCTTTTTAAAATTAGTACTGTTAACTTGAGCAGCTGACAAAATAAGAGCATCTACATGCATTTCTGAAATAAAAGTAATCTATAACTCTGATCATTACAGTTATTTATAATTGTAAACCCTCCATGTTTTCTTCCAAAATTGCCATTTTGCAGAGGGATTATTAGGGGGAGAACAACATTTTGAGCCAAAATTGGAGACAGTTGAGAGGTTTGGATATTCCTAATTCTATAAAGCAATTTATTTACATGTACCTCTCAATCTCTTAATGCAGGAAATCTGGACAAGGCCAAATATATTGGGGGAACATACAAACAGTACTAAAAATTGCTCTTGTATGAACTTAACACAGTTGATAGAATAACAGGTCTTGCTTTAGCATGCATTTTTCTGAAGGTTATGATGTCTGAAACTCAATGTCTGTCATTATTTAATGACTTCATTCCTAAATGATTTGGCAGAAAACCACAAATTTTATGAGGAACAAACCAAAAATAAGAAGCAAAAATCTATTAATTCTGCAAAATTCTGGACAGTTGAGAGGTGTAGTTCAGCCGGGGCTGTCTGAGTTTGCTGCCCCCCCTCACAAAATCATGGTCAAATGGAGCGTCCCCCCTGCAGCCATTCTAATGTTCCATTCCTTGGTTATTTTGCCCCATTTACCATAAACACTGTAATGTGCATGCTGCTTTACTTCTGCGATGATATGGATTTCATTTGAAAGTTTTATTTTATATTTTACAGCATAAACCCTAATAGATATCTGCTAAACAAAGCAATGCACTCTCACAAAGAAAATAGACTTAGCATTAAAACTTCTCTGCCCTTGAAACTCACATTCATTGAAACAGCATTGAAACCCACATTCAAAGAAAATACATTTTGCCAGTGGCAGATAAAGAATAATTTTGGGCTGTTTTCAAATCATAGGCCCCTTGAACACATGCTCTTTGATACACCTTCCTGACTGTTGTAGTTGTTGTTGTTAACGATTGGCAGTAGATTTTTACGAAACACCGAGGTGCCAGCTCAACGCCCAACCTTCAACAAAGGCACGTCCATTTATGCACGCATGTCTTTTGAACACTACTCAACTGCGGGGAGGACATGCAGACTCCACACAGAAGGCACTCCCAAGCCAAGCCGAGAATCGAACAGGAGAACCTCTTGCTGTGAGGTAACAATGCTACCGCCGTACCAATTATATTCCTTGTACAATACAGTGTAGTTGTTAGAGGGCATTTTAAATGTATTGTTTTGAACATTTTTCCAGTAAACAATGAAACAAAATGCATGCACCAATAATGACAAAACTGCCCAATTCAGAACATTTCCATTATAAAAGTCTACTCAAACTTCTACAGTCCACCAGTATCAGTAAATATGCACGATCTCTGAAGAAGTAAAAGTCATCTAAATAATTCCACATTAAAGAAATCTGTTAACTAATGAAGTAGTTACTGCTAGCAAACAACTTTATATGTCATTGTTTCATCTATAAATAAAGTGCCTGTTGCCCTTGCGGAATAAATTGCCTATGTTGTATTAAAAAAATGATAAGCTAGTAATATCGCAATAGGGAATAGATGGCAAACTGATAACAGGTTCATAGTTACTAGGTATCTTCGCCAAAGAGGACTGCAGCATCCATCCCCTTTACAACAGAGTACAGTATCAGCAATGGATCTACCTACTGTGGGAGTAGAAACCACAGCCTTCTGCAGCAAAAGCAAGTACATTGCCTGTTGTGCTATTAACAATATAAGCAGACTTGGCATAAGCAGCACTAAACTTTTGTTCCCCTGCAGCTCTCAGCTCCTTGTAAAATCTACTCGACACTCAGCTGTATCTCTGAACGTTGAAGCACAAGAAATCTGGAAAAAGCCAAAATTTATTTGGGGGGGGACAAAAGCCCAAAAACCAGGGACAGGGACACATTTTAAACATTGCTTGTATAATGTTGGAAAGTTGCTAGAATAAAATGCTGTGTTACCACCGTATATTTCAATGCCACGTATTGAACCCAGGACCCTGTGCAAAACAGTCAGAGCAACATACCACTATGCCAAATCATCTATTTTTATGAAAGAAAGGAAGACTGAAACTTAAATGGCTACCATTTAGTGAATTAAGTTCTCATCATAGCTGTCAACATCTTAGCACAAAACACGCGAACAAAGCCAATAATGGGGGAAATACAGCCACCAAACATATTCAGTGAGTTCAGTTATCACCATAGCTCTCAACCTTGGCACAAAAAACCTGGATGAAGCCAATAATGGGGGAATACAGTCCAAAAAATAGGGATAAATATCCATTGAGGACACCAGAGCAAACCCACACAAACACAGGGAGGACATGCAGACTCCACACAGAAGGCATTCCAGCCAAGAATCAAACCAGACAACCTGTAGCTGTCAGGCAACAATGCTACTACTGCACTACTGGCTGTGTTAAGTAACAAAAATACAGAAACCACAGATTTTATGAGGAACAGAAGAAGTATGAGGCAAAAATCTGCAAATGTTTTACAAATGGTGGTGGGTAGGGAATTCAGGCTTTGGTCACTTGGGCCCAAGGTACAGGGTTCAAGCCTTATTCTCTACCCACTACCATGTAGCAACTGGGGCATTTTACACACACACACACACACACACACACACACACACACACACACACACACACACACACACACACACACACACACACACACACACAGTCTCTGTCCTCCATAATGGCCTGCGCATGCTGTTGGGTCTCCTGCGAGATGTGAGAAGGCTGGAGCCTCCTGCTGTTGGGTTGACGTGAGGAGGCTGGAGCCTCCAGCCTGCAGGCGATGCAGTCCGGTTACCTTCTAGTTCGTGCGGTCGTCACCACACAGACCTCTGGCCTGGAAGGGCAGAGTTTCCTGCCTTCCCTATCTGGACTGCCTAACAGAGCAGTCTGGAGCTCAGGAATGAGCACATGTGCATGGAATTCTGGTCTGCCTAACACAGCAGTCGGGAACTAAGCACACATGTGCGGAGTCCGGAAATTTTTAATTTTATTTTTATTTTTATATGTTCTACGGTGGGGGGAATGGGGAATTTATTTTATTCATTTTACAGGTGGGGGGGGCTGCAGTCCTATAGCATGAGCCACCCCTGGGAAGGGACATAGGTATGTCTGGGTCAGGTAAGTTGGATAGGTGAGGAAGCAAATGGAAACAAGACAAACAAGACAAGAGACAGGGATGGTGAGGCACACAAAAGGTTGGGGAACATCATGATTGTGGTGAGGAAGGGGAGAACACTGACCCATGCCTATCAAGCTTGGAGACAATGAGAATCAAGTCTTCATTCACTGGACTATCATCTTTGTCCCTTTATTCCACTGGCAGCTGGAGGTCTTGATGTCTTCTCCTATGGACCATGAGGGAGAGCAGCCTCTCCATTCAACATAGGCATACACCAATGGTGCATGCATGATCCTATGCACCAACCTTGGCATCTCCCAGTGGGCCATGAAGTCACCATCTCTGCCACTGCTCCTGGAGGGTACCACTGCACCAGCTTCCAGGGCAGTACTACCTGAGGGATTTCTACTGACATAGGCTGGAAATATAGATTAAAATTTGGAAAGTAACTGTTAGGTGAGTTAAGTTTGTAGACATGCACTGGGGGCATAAATGTAATGACCTGACACATTTGTTTTCGCCTTTATACACTAAGAAATTTTGATTTTACAGTATGAGATTCTAACCTAGGGATAAGGGACAAATCATTTTCTTGCACAACATTGATTTTCCATCTTTGCCACAGAGGAAGTGCTGCTCAGCCATAGCCAGGAATCATACATAAATACAGGAGACAGATTGAGCTGTTACACATGTATGTGTGTGTCCCAACAAGGTTATTGGATATAGATCCAGTTGTGTATCTGTCTTACATAAGTGTGAAGGGCATGCAAGCCCAGATAGTATAATCATACTTACAGAAATATAGTAGACAGTATACCCTCAGTCATACATCTGAAAACACAATAATGCTGTCTCATCCCTCATACATATAATTCATATCAGCTCCACTATCTAAAGTGTTATAAGTGAGAGTGAATACAATGGGAAGTGGAACAACAGTAAAAGTGTATGGAATATCCTGCATTAGAACCCAGGACCATGTGTATGACAGTCCAACACTTACATCTTTTGCCACAAGAATTTTGAAATAGCACTTGTCTATTTTTTTCAGTACACTGCTATAAACTGCATTGTCACAACAGTAAAAATAGGGTGTATGCCCTGTAGTAAAACCCAGGACCATCTGTACTCCAGCCCTACACTTACACCTGCCACCACAGGACTAGTTATATGACATTTCCTAAATTACTAATCATTCTTAATGTCTCTGTGTTAACTGCCACTCAGTGCTGCTTAACATGTTTGTGCAGTGTCCAACAGAATTAATTTAATGTATCCAGCTTCAATTATTGGCTGAGTCCTGTCTCCAGGTGTTAGATGGCTGCAGGTGTTGGGGAACCTTGCTAACCACTGGGCAACTGCTAAGCTCATGCATACAACTAACTGCAACATCATCTACAGTAATATGAAGCCATATAAGAGTTATTTGTAGATTTATTAACTTTGGATTTAGTGCACTGAGTATTGTTTGCAAATATGCAGCTCTGTGTTACCTATCTGTGTTTGTTACTCATTCTTCTCTTATCTGACCCATAATCTGAGACATGCAGTCTGTAAGCCATTCTATATCATTGTCCTTAACATGTGTGAGGATATTAAATGGCAATAATGTAATATGGAGTTGCCAACAAATGAAGGGGAAGCATGATGTCAATGAACAGAACCCGTGACTTGTGTGCTGCTTACTTACATTTCCAGTCTTGACAAAATTACATCTAACACTTTGTAGGTCTAACCTGACACACCCACGGGATGCAGTGCAGTCTGCATTGCTGTTGCATTTTCCTTCACCCTACCAGTAATCATTCACAGTTGCAATCCATTAAAAACAAATGCTGAGGGAGTGCCTGCACTATGTTTGCATCTGTGACACAGAGCCAAGTATTTAGGATTCAGCAATTCTAACGAGTTCACAACTCATTTGCTGACAGCCCTGAATCTACACCATAAAAAGGGAACCATGTAGCTAGGGAAACTGAAGGTGAGGAGACTTGTTTATGTGGACAACGCAGAAAATAGGCTATTACTTTGGGATGTATCTGCACAGAGGATTACTGAACTTGAAAAGGTATGCTTGCATTTTGTCAGCTATATACTGCATATGCTTAAAAGTAATTAGAAAAATATGTTTAATAGTTTTATATATATTTTTTGATTAGCAAATGCTACACCTGTGTCAGTATGCATTAGTTAGAAATGTACTGATGGCATGGGCATGTTTCTCAGGGCATTTCACATGTATACATGATTGGCAATACCTTAAAATGTAATGTTCAGTGTTAAATCTGTAGACATGTTTCAGGGACAGTTCATTTGATAGCTTTTTTAGCATTTCAAAGATGGTTTGTTATCAAAATGTATAATTTGCTTGTTCTTTTGGGGGTTGGAGAACAAAGCTGTATTTTTGATATGGCACAAGCAAGGATAAGTTGCTATCGTTACTCTCTTTTTTTGCATTTAGCCTGTTGTTCATATTTCAAATCTATAGACTGTTTTATTCGTCTTCAGTGGGGAATACTGAAATGCTACCTTTTCATTTTATCTGGGAACAGTTATTTTGTAGTTATGTGATAGTTATGTGCATTATCCTTCTGCTGTCTTTTACAACACCTAGGACTATGGCACCTAGGTGTCTCAATCACCAAAAACCACCCTTCACTGACTCTGAGAATCAGGTCATTGTGGAAGCTTTTAGGTAACATGGTGCCTTCCTGCTTGAGAGGGGATGTGGAAATATGTCAGGCAGAATGCAAATTTGGCAGCAGATAGTTGTAGACATTAATGCAGTAGGTGGCCACAACAGGAGATATGATCAGGTGTGCCACAGGGCCACTGACATGATCTCATCTCCAAGGGGGGAGCAGCTGCAATAGCCCATGATCTGATGGCTACAGGGGGAGCCTGCTATAGAACCACCACTAACAGCAAATGAAGAGTTCCTGTCCACTTTCAGGGATCCAGAGAGCTCCCAGGAAAATGCAGAACAGCATGTCCTTCACATCGGTGCTACTCTTTCAGGGAAAACAAGCACATCCCAGGAGGAGCTTCCAAGCAGGCTTTCGTATCTCAGTTGTTAAATACTGTTGTATAGTAAAGCAATTTAAATCAATACATTAGCTCTGTTTCATAAGAAATCTTTTTTTTGGGGGGATTGAAGATTGCTAGGGTTAACAACACATCCTGATTGATTACACACACATGGGCTTAGGTTGGACTTGTTATCCAGGTTCTTGCTGAAAGTATAGTTAATGGACATATAAAGGGGAAAAAAGTATTGCCTACTATGTTACTGTTAATTGTCATGATGTCACCCTTACTTTTTGCTTAACATCTTCCAGGACCATCCTGCACTGGGAGCATAATATTATCTGTACATGGTAAGCCAAACATTTTATGTCAGTACTGATGAGCAATTCAAATAATCATTTTAGTGGGTGATGTTGATATGAGGACTGTTGTATGTATTGCTGTGCTGCCCAATTAATGGTGGCACTATTGTTATTATGTTGTATATATTGGTCCATAGTAGTGTAGGTATTAATTGTTCCTGTATTTGTTGCTTATTATCAGAGGTGACCCTGACAGTGGAAGTGTGGGACCTCTACCACCTGATGTTAGAGTATCAGCAGCCTCTGATGATGATGGTGGCCAAACAGAGGCACAGTCTTGTGGTGGAGACGTTGAATCTGACACTGAAGTTGACATACCGCAATCCTCTGAAATTCCATCGGCCACAGCCAGTAGGCCTGTGCCTACCCACTCTAGTAAGATATTGGACAGGTGGAGGGTGAGAGAATCGGTGAGGGGAGTGTGGTTACTGCAGCTTCAGTGCCTGTTGACTCTGGGTGTAGCCAAAGTTTGGGTGAGATGCCACACAGCAGGGTTGTTAGAGGTGCTCAGAGGAGGCCTGCTGTCCATCCTTAAACTGATCCAGGTTTTTTTTCCAGTTCCACTCAATGTATATTTAGGGCCATCATGGAGGCACAGGCATGTTCCCATAGGTCCTTCAGAGAAATGTTTAGGGTTGTAGAAGTGGCACAGGCTGACAGGCGTGACTGCCTCCAACATGTTGCCAATTCAATGGATCGGATGAATGACACATTGAAATGAGTTGTGTCTGTGATGGAACATCTGCTAGGAGGGGGATTTCATCCCTGTGGGTGTAGGTTAACCACATCATCTACTGTTAGCCAGCGTGGCCATGCACGATCACACTCACATAGTGGCAGTACTTCCACTGCTCAATGAGTGGTTAACCTGTCCATACCCAGGCATGGCAGGCCATGGGACTGTGGTCCTGGGCATCCTCGTGAGGGGAACTCATCCAGCAGACATCAGTCATGTTCAGGTAGCAGTACTGCAGCTGACTGTGGGCATGGACATGTCAGTGCAACTCCTGCAGAGCCAATTCTCATGGTCGGGTATGACAATGATGAACTGCCACCTGTACCATGCATGGCTCACACCTGTCCAACATACCAATATGTAGAGCTATCACAGAGCTTGTCTGTGTTCATGCAGACACTCACACACCAATTTCACCTGTAAGACTCATACAGACATACACACACAAAAGTTCAATGGTTCAGCCATGAATCTTAAAACTCATTTTGTCTCACTGGCCATTTGTTGTTTTATCCAAATGTCTGCCTGCTTCTCTTTTTTATTCACACACACTAAAAGATCTTTTGTGTCAGCCTAGGCTTCCTGCCCCCACACACACACACACACACAAAACACCCTCTGCAAGTGATGATAACTGTGCCATATCCCTGTTTTGTACCTTTTGGATTCAGGGATACATAAGCTTTATGTCTGATGCTCAGTGTGCCTAGCTGACTTAGTGTTTAGTATAGCTGCATTTGTGATGTTGAATTGGTAATTGTACCTTTTACTTATATTGGTCTTAGAAAGTTAGAAAGTTGATAGTATCAAACTTTCTGTTAATGATCTTGTGAGGGTTGTGAAGTCCAAAACTGAACATTGCATCATTACTTTCTAACTTCTCTCTTTAATGATTTTCCAGCAGAAACTTATGGTGCTAAGATGAGGATATGCAGTGACCATCACTACTTTAGAGAGGTATGACTGTGTGAATCTTTGATGCCTGAAGCCTACTACTTAATAATGGACATAAGTCAAATAAGTCACTGCTGTCACATGTTAAGGTAATTTCTATACAAATCTTCTGCCTTTTACTTGCTTACACTACTAAGTAACAACATGGAAGAATATGCCTGCCATTTATATTATTGCGCAAAACATTCCAGGTTCAACACTTACCTTGCAAATCCAGCAGTTGCAACAGTTTTAGTTCAGGGCTGACTATGTCTGATGCAGGGCTGACTATGTCTGATGCAAGCAGTACACAGCCAATACATGGGTAGATAAAGATTGCGAGAGATGCCTGGCATCAATGTTACTATATGTATGTACATAGGGGGAAGGTTTTAGGCCTTTAGGTGGTGAGTAAGTGTGCTATACATTGTCTCTTACCCAATGTGAGGGCATATTGTGCATGCCTACATCTGCTACACCCACAGAAGCTGCTGCTTCCACTTTGATTCCTCACCTGCATGTAGCTGTGGTGATCTTGGCATTGGTGGTGGGATGTGTGCCCCTTCCCCTTGTTGATCCTGTTGAAGCTGTTTTCTCAGGATAATACTATGTAGCATGGCACATACTGTGAGTGTTTCAGTACATGTCTGTGGATTGTACTGCAGGGCTCCCTCAGATGTATCTAGGCACCAGATCTGTGACTTCAGCAGCCCAAACACATGTTCTATGACATTTCTGTTTGAGCGTGTGCCTCACTATGGTGTTCTTCAGCAGGTGTGTGTGCATTTCTGATGGGTGTCATCAGCCATGGTTCTAATGCATAACTGCATGCCCCAGTAAATGACCCTGTGAGATATCCCAGCTAGTAAACATCTAATAGAGTTGGGAGGTGTGCCAGATACCTAGGTCATGGTAACTGCCTGGGTTGCCAGCAAATACATTCAGGATGATTCCCTTGGCATTACACATGATTTGGCAGCTATTTGAGTAGAAGCCCTTTCTATTTATGTAGACCCTTCCCTGTTCCCGGTGTGGTGCCTTACTTTCTTTGTGTGTGCAATCTATGGCACCAAGTACTTCAGGGTAGTATGCTTGCTACATGGTAGAACCTATGCATATTTCTGACCCTATCCTCAGGAGTACGGGGAAAATATATGTGGTCACTAGCATGTTATAGCATAGAATTCAAGAATTGATAGAGGAGCCTGGATGCTGATACGTGTGACACCCCAGCATATTCCCTGTTGGTCTCTGAAAGTTGATGTAGCTAAAATTCTAAGTACTACACATATCTTTTTCTCCACTGGGATGGGTTCCCCTTGGTTTACTCTGCCTCTGAGATGAGGATGACAGAGCTTGCAGAGTTCCTTTAGTGTGTCTCTATCCACCGTGTAGCGTTCTACAATTTCCACATTGTGTAGTTTGTGATAAGTTACCCAGGGTCTGAAAACTCTTCTCCTTCTCGGCCATGGTCTATTAGCAGCAGCAGCATAGACTTCAGCCTGTTGCATATACACATGAATTAAAGCAACAGCAGTCCCTAACATGTGTAGACTCCATTCTGTGTCTATATTTCAATAGATTTTGGAATTCGCAGAAGAAACCAGCACTAAGTTTACACAGTTGCTTTATAGCTTGTTAAATAGCTCCTACATCTTGGACTGGTTGATTAACAAACAATTCAGTTGCTTATGCTGTAATTTGCTTACCACCTTGTTTGCCTTGTTTGTGTGGCTGTGCACAGCTCTACACATCATGTAGAGCCGCTTATTGAATACAAAACAGTGCGCTACTGGACGATTATATTTCACACATTTTCTTTCTTTTGTACTTATCCCTTTACATTTTCCTTTTCTGCATTTTACTTTTTACGAATATAATTCTTTATTTTCCTTTCATCACCTCCAAGTTTATGTCTTCTTCATCACTTATTTCAGAACCTTCCTCTATATCCTTTTTATAATTTTTTTCTCATCTAATTTTTCTTCTACTTCCACTTCTAAAATGTCTTCTCTTTTTTCATTTTCTTTTCCTGTTATTTTCATTTTTTTGCAATCCATTCACAAAGTCCAATTTTGTTACATTTATGACATTTTAATTCACATTTTCTTTGCATCATGTCCAATTTACCCAAAAATATAACATTTTCTTTTGTCACACTTATCAAATGTCCTTGTTTTCACACAAAAAAAATGTTTTGTTTTGGGTTGTTCCCAGTATTTTACAACAACCATGCCCCCCTCAACATTTATCATGCTTGGTATATGTATAATTTTTTCTCTTTCTATTTTTAACATAATACTACAATCCCAGCTACCAATCCATAAACCCATTTTGCCATAAACATTTGTAATATCCAGTACTTCTTTACATAAAGGTTTCAAATGCCCTTTCAAAGTCTCTATTTCTGCCTCTGTTTGAAATTGTACATGCATTTTCTTTTTTGTTTCCCTGTTTAATGCTTTTATCACATAAAGATTCCATGGGCTACAGTCTTTCTTTTTTTCATATTCTCCAAGAAAATTTTCCATTGAAAAAATAGTCTCAAATATAATGTCACAAAATGTCTCTTTGTTAATAAGAATAAATGCTCTTACCTCATTGCTTTTACACCCAACGGAGCTATGAAATTGTCCCACACTTCATACTTGTCCATTTCCTTGTTTTCTTTACTTTGAATCCTTACCACCTACTTCCATTTTAAATTTTGCTCTGCCTTCTTTTCTGCTACTCCATTTTTGCCTTCTCTTAATTTCTTTTAATATGTTTTATTTTCCACGTCACTACTATTCTTCAGGATTGTCTCTGCATCCTCCTTTTGTATTTTCTCCATTACGTCCCCCCAGGAAACATCTCTTGCATTTTCTGGCTCACTCTGCACCACCGTTTCTTTGAGTAAATCATCCCACAAGCCTCCCGTTTGCAGGGCTGTAATTACGCATCCATCATTTGCTGACTCATCTCCATCAAACAGGTTTCTTTGAAATATTTCCTCAGAATCTTGCACACATTCTCCGGTCTCAATATTTGCTTTCTCTTTTATTTCTTTCACTACTCCATCATCTCCTTCTCACTCCATCTGCCTCCCTGTTTCTCTGGGCTTCCTCTGCTCTTGGAATGTAAACAGGAAGTTCTCTTCCAAATGGTTCCTACTCACAACAGTGATGAGCAGGGTAAGTTCCCCAATACCCTGCCCAAATGTCCACTAGTAGTACAATTATCACCTTGAGTCTCCTCTGAAAAGAGGCTACTCTTCTAGTTGTACTAACCCAGTGAGCAAGAATAAATAAACAGTCAACTAGACAATAATGTTTTTGCTTACAGTTAAAGTATTAGCCTAGGGATTGAGCAGGACCATAGCCAGAAGTTATTCATGTATTGTTTTAACTACCGAATGTGTGTAGTTAACTTTGTTCCATATCATGCATGAAAAACTAATACCTACATTCGGCTCTTTAAGGTGTTAACACAGTTAGGATTAGAATTTCAGACATTTTACCAGATAAGGCTTTGGGTGAGTTTTCATGGTTGCCCAAATGTATGTTTCTTTCCTGAGGAAGTGGTACACTATTTAAAGAGCCTAAGGATTCATATCTGGTTATTACTACACCCTACAGTCTAACCATAAAATAGCAACTAGTAAAAGATTCTTTAATTCAACATCACAAACAGAAAAGAAATTGGTAACACAAATGTCATTTTTAAAATTATATCGCATTGAAACACTTTCACAATTAAACTGAAAACATGACTCAGTAATATATAACTCTTAAACATGCTGAGTAAACTTTTATTACTGCAGACTAAAGAATCATGCCAGTTTTAATTATTATGTGTTATACACTACAGTTATCAGTAGTAAACAGCTGATTGGTACTTAATTGTGTAATACATTACTTTCGTAAATCTGTTTGATTAATTAAAATCTTAAGAAAAGTATACTAGAATATAATAGGTTGTATTAAACTATTCACCACTTAATGTGCTATGAAAAGTTTATACAGACATAAATACGTTTCAGCATTTTAAAAATAAGGCTGAGTACATCTGAAACTCAGTAGCTGTATAGATGGCAATTCGTTTGCTTGTTTTCATGCTATAGTGGTACTACTGTTTGTACCAAGACAATTTAAATACACTGCACTGAAAATGTGCCATGGGAAACCCAAGATCCCTGTGCAACACTGCATACCACACCATTGATACCCACATGAGTTTATATTTCGCTGCGTGCAAGGGAGCTAAATCTTAATGTTAGATACACTGTACATCACATTAACTCTCAATAGAAGCACATATTTCTAACAGCTACTTGAAAGCACTGTCTTCAGAAAAGTGGCATACCCCTCTTCATGGTGAAAGAAATCTCCTGTACTTTGTTATGAAGTTTATCCTACTAAAATCTATTGCAGTATCTTCATATTTTAACAATGGCATTGGTATGAACATATAGTTTACACTCATAGCTCTCAACTATCCCTGATTTCACAGATTGCCCCAGATTTTGCTTCAGATTATTGGTCTTTTTCCTTTCAAATAATAAACCACCCTGATGGTGATTTTGAACGCACAGTCATCCAATGCAGAACAAAGAATAAACATAGCTTTGCATTAACAATTCAATAAAAAGCAAAAACATTGAAAATACTGACCCTTGTCTTGGGATTGAACCTGGGGCCCCCACCCTGTCTTGTGTAGTGGTCACTGTCACTAGATAGACCACCAAGGAATCTTTGGACAGTTGTTTCTCCTTTCCAGTTGGAAATCCTCCTGAATGTGATTTTTGAACACACCGGCATCTGAATATGGAGCAAATTACTGCGCAACAAGAAAGGAAACACTGACCCTTGTCTAAGGATTGAAGACAGGACCCCCAATACATTCCATGCAGTTCTTCCTTTCTTGTTGAGTGACTGTCAGGATGTTTTTCTTATTGAATGGGAAAATAGCTGCTCTTAGAGGAAACCAGGTATCTAACTGTTCAGACACTCCTTTTTAGTCTAGTACCAGTGGCAAATGCATATAATGTGGGGGCCTTGGGTTCAATTCCGTGACATGATACTATGAAAACTCCATTTTCCAATACCTAAATCTCTTGTTCTGGTTCAAAGTCAGTAAACACTCTCGGTATCTATGTGAAAAGGGGTGGTTAACAGAAAAAGAAAAGTGACACCTGGTTACACAGTTGCCATACAGAAACTTTCTCATTTCTATCAGAGAATTAAAATATTTTAGTGCAGCATGAATTCCATCTGAAAGGAGGAAAAGGGAACTCAGAGCTCCTTTTGACAGCATTAAGGATGAACACTGGAATCCTTTAATGGAGAACCAGAGAAGGAATAATTATAAACGCCAGGTCATATCTCACAACCACTCACTGATTCCATTTTCTAGATCTAGGAAGAAAGCTAAGTATCTAGTAGATACAAAATGGAGTACTCTATATTTTGAAAATCTTAGGCACAGAGAGTACACATGGTGGGGATATGATAAGAATAACTAAATGACAGAGATGAAAATTAAAATAAAATGTAAAAGGTATCTAAACCTAAATGGATTTAATGTGTTACCACACATTTACTGAGACTGCATGTATCACAACAATCCTTTTAACCTGAAGAAACAAGGGTAGATATTGCATTGCTTTAGGACTAGAGATTTAGTTTTCTTCCTAGAGATAGCAATTTTTCATTCTGTGCTTTTCCACCTATAGTCACAGCAGCAAATGATAATGGATTATTTAATCTAATGTGTACATAAGTCATAGCTCTAAATTAAGAATGTCTTAAAATCTTTGGCATTTTCCTTTTTAAATTTTACCAAGGAGTGTTCATTTTCTTTCCCCAGACAACATGTTTGCTAGTAATTCAACTGGGAAATGAAGGGGCCTAACAATTTTATTATAGTAATGAAAGTTGTTCTAGGGAATAGTGCTATCAATCAGCATTATTTATTTATATAAATTTCTCCATGAGATAAAAAAAATAGGTGGCAGGAATATGACCCCTTTTCATTCCAGTAATATCTTAGGCTTGATGTACAACAGACAATAAAATAAGCAACAGAGCGACAGACAAGAAAACAAGCAACAGTCATTTCTTTAGACATTTTGCTGTAGTCTTTCTCCAGTAGGTCAACATCTGGAACTTATATGAGCCCTTATCTTCACTTAATACTGTTTGTGCCATTTTTCCTCCAATAATTGCCCTTCAACATTTTAGGACTGATCAAGTCATTTAAATCCATGAAACAATAAATCAGTATGTTTAATCCATGAAACAATAAGTCAGTATGTTATATGGCTTCTCTTTGCTGCACCGACTGTGACATTTAGTTGCATTACATTGAGGTAGTACAAATTCACTCCACGACCATTTGACAGAAGGAGCTCAAACTCACAGCATCCTTGTAGCAGGAAACAAGTGTTTTTATGTCCCAAGACATTTGTGGCATCCTACTGTATGTAGATGAAGGAAAAGAAGACTGTAACATTTGCCGCATCACAGTCTCATGTCTATCTCTAGTTAACCTCTTCCAAAGTCAGGTTCATATAACAAATAATCCCTTTTTAAAACAGCTTTCTGTGCACAAAAGATAACACAGCACACTATTTTACTCTGTATTTTATTTTCAGATATCTTTCATGGCAGTATACTTAAAAGGTTAAGCTACCTTGTTGACCTGAGTTTGATTCCCACACTCAACATCTATTTACAGCGCAAATCACTAGAACAATTTACTGTTCTTACATTGCCTTCAAAACAGAGAATTTTGCCTTGTGGGTCTTATCTGATACAAACAGTCTAAAATAAAAACAATGAGGGTATTACAAGTAGAGGTGTTTATTAATTATGACTGGTGTTGAACTCATGCTACTAGGACTTTACTAATAGGAGGAAAAGTTAGAGAAATAACTGATAAATAAACAACAATCTTTTATATTTTACTTTTATTGCTGACTTTAGTGTTTAAAGCAATTATGAGAAAGTATATAAAATGACACATTGTACAGAAGTAGAAATCCCATTATAGTGGGAAGGGTTTCCTTTATGTTATTACTTTCTTACATACAGTCACCTCTAAGTTTTATAATCAAGATAGCAACTCTTCTGTATCACTGCAAAAATGCTGAGCTGTGACAAAAAGGAAATGTGAAATAAAGAATTGTTAAATCTTGCCTACCTATTGGATAAATTGGATATCAGATGCAACCATCCTTAGTTTATAGTTTTCTGATGTTATTTGCCTAATCAGAGATAGTGCACTTTAAGTAGCCTGACTTTGATGCATTGCAACTTAGGCACACATTAAGCAATAATGAAGTGAGCATGGTGAGCTTGTTTGCACATCTGTAGGTTATGGTATGTTAATCATTCCCAGATGAGAAAATAAAACGTCAGCCCTCTTGACCTAGTCAGAGTATGTAAGGTCTGATGGTGGGGGTATAAGGGTTCCTCTGTCTCTTATTGCAGTTACGTTATATTCTGTAGCCCCCCCCCCCACCCAACCATGACAGCAGAGTAACATTGCACAAAGCAACTCATTATGTTGATTTGCTTGGCCACCAAGTATTATTTATTTACACTCAGCATTTTAGTGCTTGCCCTCCTGAAGAGATAGCTGCATTCTGGGGTTAACTCTTTACAAGCTAATTCAGTCTGTCCCTGTTAGGAGGAATGCAATATTTAAGTGATAACTGATGACATGGTGTGGTATATTGAAGATTTACCCACAGCTGGTATGGTTTAATCACGAGGGTGAAGCCTGAGTGATTAAATAATGCCAACCGTGGGTAAATTTAAATATACCACAACCACAGAGTTGGTTATTGCTATTATACAATGACATTATTTAAGAAAAAAAATACTTACTTTTCTTAAACAATGTCTTTGCAAAACGGCACATTACTGTTCTTCCGCTGGTTGTGGTACACTGCTTCCTTGTTTTGATGTACTGAGCACGCGCATGGGACTTGTGTCCCATGCATACCCAATACATCAATGCTTTGAAACGGAAGCAACGGAGAAAAGAAAGTCTCCGTTGCTCCGTTTTTTTCTTTTTTTTTCTTTTTTTTTTTTATTTGTTTAAAAAAAATGTTTTGAAGACTTTATACCAACGGAAAAAGTCCAGGTGACCGGGCTTTTTCCCGTAGGTATATTGTGGGATTTACAACGGCCAGGATGGCCAATCAGCATGCATGTTTTGGAATATTAATGGGGGGGTCATTGTATAATCAACATTAACTTATTCAATTAAAGAAAAGAAAGAAAAAGTGACAGATATAAAAATGGTTACAGGTTAACTGTTTATTGCTATACAGGTCTGGTTAAAGAGGCAAGAGATATTTACAGCCTGTATGATGTACACAACAACTTTTAGGAAACTTCCTGTTTTTTGACACACAGTTTTAAAGATGTGATGAGTTTCAATACACAGATTATGCCACAAAGGAATGCTGCTGCAGTGAAATATTTTGTAAGATTTATAAATTTACTAAAACAGATTTCAGAACTATCTTTGATAGTTGTAGTTGGAAGAACTTGCAATGTTGACAAATGGTAGACTGAAAGTATGCATTTATCTATATTAATTACTTTCTCTTGTCCAATTCCAAAGCACTATTCCATAATGCAAGAATAATACAATACTGATAACTTGAGACAATTTTGCTATGTTAGATCCAAATGCTGGGGTATGTTGTTTGTGGCGGGGAAAGTGAATGCCTTCAAAGCTACTATTTTGCAGGAGGAATGCTGATATATACCCATGAAGAATGACCTTTTAAGACAAATAAATGTCTAATCTAAATATGCAAGACAGTCAAAATGTTAGCCAAAATATGTCAGAATAGGAGCTGAAAAGAAAAGTTATTCAAATACTTAGAAGGTATGTTACAGAGATAGCAGCATTCCACCTTATGCATCCGCTCAAAAATAAGATGATGCTTTAGTAGCTATCTGATCTCCCATTATATGACCACTGGTCTGTGCTTAAACAGCACTTCAAGAGTCCATTTGTCTGAATCCTTCTGCCACTGTTTCTTTCTCTTCCTTTTGTATCCCATAGAGGGGTAAGCATGCAATGAGCACATACCCAAGGCAAGGAGAGACTGGGGTCCTATTCCATTGCTATGACTAAAGGGTATAAAGTAGTACCTTTTGTAATGTAAGTGTAATTTAAATGAGATCTAAAGCTAGGTTACAGTAAGAATCTCCAGTAAGGGTTCTCCACCATTGGCACGGTTCAGATGCAAAAATGATTTACAGAACAATTCATGATACTTTTCTGCAAGGAACTTCTTAATGCATCCCTCATGCAAATATGCATGCTTTCTCATCAGACCTACTTTTTTCCATGTTCTGTTCAATAAACTATGGAGGATTATTCAAACCATTTCAGAAAGATATGGACAAATGGATTTATCTGCACCTTTCAGTTTTAAGCTGGATATCCCCGATCAAAATGGTGGCCACTCCTGCCTTGCTCCAGTGTATAAAGATTCCTGCTTCATTAAACTTCAGACAGTAATCTGTGTTTTATCTGTGACTACAAATAATAGAGAGAGGGAAAACATTAAAGCTTCTATCACACAGTGGGTGACTAGAGGTATCAGACAATCTTAGAGCTGTTGGTGCTCCCAGGTTTCTCTTTCCTTCAGTAATGTTGTTCAACAAGACTTCATTGTAGCATAATTCCTTTATTGAAACTACTCATAAATAATTACTCATGGCCTGTCCTGGAACAGAAAAGGTTTTAAGACAGTTGGTGATATCCTAATGGAAAAGAAAGATATAGCATTGTACACATGAACCAATTAACATGACAACATGACTTTCTGCCTTCTCCCTAAGGCCTCTGGAAGTTTTTGCAGGTGAAACCAACTCTCCAGCACTTCTGACGGCTTGTCAGCTCATGGACAATATAACCATTATATCCAAATTCCTCCTACTGCAATTCCAGCTGCACCCTGGATGCAGAAATGTCACTGGTAACCAGAAAGGGACATCTGAAAGCATCCTTGGAACTGAAAGGACGTTAATCAGATTTAAGGTGTTTTGTTTTGTGATCATGCTTGTATTGCGATCTGTCTGTATGCTGGACTGTGATGTGCAGTTAACGAATGGAAGCATATTATGCTAAGCTTAAACAAGCATTCTTAACATTCCATATTCTACAGAACTCCTTGGGACAGGAGCCTGGCACAACCTATTTGTAAATGTTTGTGACAAGCCATGCTAACATTATGTATGCTTTGTAAGTCTTGCCCCAAAATATTTATTATTTAGTACAAGTGACTTCTTCTCTGCCAGTCCACATGATCCAGGCTTCATTGCAGAGGAGAAGCTGCAAACAGTTATGTGGGAATCTAACTGCTTCATTGCTGTGTGCGTACTGTAGGACTATAACTCTGAAAGAAGTGAGACATGACTTCATTATTCTGTCCGCATCTTTTCTGGGTGTATCTGTCTTTTCCTTTAGAGCAGGATGATATGTCTGTTATAGTGCACTAATCTGGATATTAAATACCCCAAGTGATGCAGTAATGGATACACTTCCACCTGAAATAATGCCCCCTCCTCCCACACACTGCCTCTTATAAGTCAGCATCTAATATTAGTAAGCCAAAAATGGCAACTCATTTAGAACCCATCTCCAGGCAAAGCATTTGTGTGAGATCTCATCCTCTTACTTCCGTTTCCTTAAGGGTGCTCAAAATTACCATGATAAATTTCTTGTTGCAGATGTGTGTTTTACTTCCAGCGTTACAGTATGTCTACAACCTGTGGTTAGTTGTCAATATTTTCAACTTGTTTACTACAATGAAAAAGTAGACTGACTCATATATCATACTGCTTAGTTACCACCAGAGCTTTACTTTTTTATTCTTCTAGATCAATCCCCCTTAAGTGAGCTGTTAAACTTGCTATCATCCTGTTCAAGTCATGTTACTTATCTCTGCAGTACTCAAGTCATTAGTGTCCATCTATATGGTAGCCCTTTTCTTTTCCATAGAAACTAAGGTAGTTAAACTCTGATCAATGCTTTCATTTGTTCTTCTAGACGGAATAAAATAAAAAAGAAAGTACCCAAAGCACTTGTAGTACACACAATATTTAATCCGCATTTAGCGCTTTCCTCCTAAAGGTATATGGACTTCACCAGAATGGCAAAACATAACACAAAGCCAGCTTAAATACAATTAAAAATTACATGACTAACCTTCAATTAAAAAATAAGGCTAACTCACAGGTAACCTATTCTACTTAAAGGTACCTGAGATAAAAATAAAAATACTTAAAGGTTATAACTTTTAGCCCTTTACCTAAAAATCCATTGTTTTAAACAGTAAAAACAGAATTAAAAAAATGTAATTTAAATAATGATGACTAAGATAAATAGCAAACATTGATTTTAGCTTAAGATAACAAGACATTCATGAAGCTCCGTGGAAGAATAAGACTCTTCTTGCACTGAGTGGTCAGTGTCATTCGATTCAGGTTTGTTAGCAGCATTACACCTAAGCTGCCACTTCAACTCTTGATGCAGATCTATAGGTCCACCTCTGGGTCTCTCTTGGATACTATCAATGACAAATTTAAAACTATGATTTGGAAATTCCTTGATGTGTCTGTACAAAGCATTGTCGTCCTTTTTTTTTTGCAATGTCATAAAAATGTTGGTACATCCTATTTAAGTGCCTAACAGTTTTCTCAATGTAAAATCCTTTACATTGTTGGCACTTTGCCACATATACCACCCCCTTACTATCACAGTGGCATTTCCTTTTTAATTTCACAATACCATAACGCCAAATGTCTACATCTTTACCTTCCAAAATGTTTTTACATTGTGTACAATGACCACACTTGGTCATTTTGCCACGGGTAGCCTCTTGCCCTGTTCTTTCCAACATTGCTTTGATGCCTACATCTTTCTGATAAACTATATAATAGGTCTTTCCCCTACCTTGTCAATAATGTCTTGCTGACCACCAAATATGGCCCAACTTTTACGTATGATTGCATTAAATATCATTAAATTGCAGACAATATGGAATAATCAAAGCCCTATTGAAATGAATGTTACTTTCATGGTTTGATAGTTTTCAAGCTACTTGATGTTGTAGTGTCCCAAGTAGGGGTACATATGCCCTATCAATTCTTTTTCTTTTAACTTCTGCAAAAATACCAGAAAGGAAATCACTAGGGTAGCCCCTTCTAGAGAACATATCCCACAGTTTACCACATTCTAGTACAAAGCTACTATCTTCACAAACCATACAGGCCAGCCTTACGCATTGGTCCTTGACTAGTGACCTCTTCTGATGAAGAGGGTGCCAACTGTCAAAATGCAAGAGAGAGTTCGAATAGGTTGGCTTCCTATAGAGGGTCAACTTAAACGTAATACTCTCCCTCTTCTTTGTAATACTAACGTCCAGAAAGTTGGCACATTCAGTATCAGTTGCCATGGTAAATCTCAAGAACTCGGTAGTTTCATTGATGTATTTAAAAAACTTTATTTCTTCTTTTTTATTTTATTAGTTGGTTTATGCATTAGTTTTTTTCTAAAAGGAACTCATATCTGACATTGTACCTGTAAAGGGATCGAAATGCTTCTTACTGAGTATGTCAACAAATTGCGAAGTATGCTCGTGTCCTGGGTCATCATCAAAGGACCACCTCATTGACTTACTTTATTACAAAACAAAAAACAATAGCCCACATCTCAGTTCAGCTATAATATAGACAACTGTGTAAGGTGTTTTGGAGATGCTGCATGGGGTTTTGTTATTATTTTGCAGATATCATCAGTGAGTCATTTGGTTTCATTTAGCTTGTCAATGTTGGACACAGCAAATGCTATTTAGTCAAGTGTACAAGAGTCAATGGGCAAACCTTTAAGACTAATATAACTTACTTCAAAGTCTGGTAAATTTAGAACTCCTTTAGTTAGTATAGTCAATCTCCCTGCAGTTGGGCTATATAGGGGGGTTCGCCCCCATGTAAAAAAAAAATCTTTGGTTGGTCGCGAAGTCAGTGTTACCAATTTGACCAGCGAAGATTTAACGTGATGGGTGTCAATGAACTAAGCCTTAGTCTTAATATGACCTTGCAGTAGCACTGCTCCATAACCTGGAACTGATTTCCACATGCCAACCAGCTTTACATGACTACCGTTCCTCAACATTTAATAATAAAAAAAGAAACTACAGAAAAACAGGATTCTACTAAGTCACTCTCTCCCTTTTACTTTCTTGATTAGATTACTGTCTTTATGGGGTCATCCTCATAAAAGGTAGGTAGCCCCCAGCTGTCATTCACCTAGTTTCCTATTCTTCACTCCCTCCCTCTCTCTGATTGCATGTCATCTCACCATTCAAATTTTTTCTCTATCCTTATGTAAAACAGCAGTACCCTGGATCAAGCTAGCAAGCTAAGGTCATAGGTTCATAGGTTAAGTACAAGGCTAACTTCCCTTGTCGACCATTTTAAGTCTAGCCAGTTTCCCTTTTTGTGCTCAAAATAACCTATCCCATTTGGTTACAGACTGGCCTTACCCATCCCATGGGAGATAATTATATATTACCCCTAATAAGAATAACTTTGATCATATCATAGACAATTTGAGGAGACCTATGCATGGGATAAAACATTTATGAGTTGCCTCTGTCCATACAGGTGGCAGTTCTAGGGTAAATTTTCTGTCTCCCACCCGTAGATTGAAGTTGCACTTGAAAATGGACAGGGATGAACTTTGTTTTATGTTGATTGGGAGTCTTTTCCACAGCATCAGTATCCTCTGTGAAATCTTCCCCTCCAAACTATTCTGTTGATTTTGCAGAAGTGGTTTAGATCCCTGGAATGAGTATTTTTGATGCCATTTGACTTGCTGATGTGCAGTAAATCCATCAGTAATGGGTCGGAGGATCCCCTATATGCCAGGCACAGGTCACCTCTAAGCAGTATATAGAATAATGAGTATAGAGACAGGGCTTTGAGTTGGTTCATGTAGGGCATGTTGCTTAGGCTTTCTGTCCTTTTAGAAAGGTACCTCTGTGGGCATTCCATTTGTTGCATGTGTCTGTACAGATACATGCCAAAGGGGGCATTATATTTAATGACTGTCCTAATGAGGACTGAGTAAAAGGAGACAATGGCATCCCCGGAGCTCAACATAATGCCTTTGTTTATAAGCTGTACAATACAGAAAGACTTTCTTACAACACTAGAGACATGTTGGTTAAAAGTTAGATCAGTGTCCACATAAGTTTCAAAATCCCAAAGAACTGGGTCAACTCTTAGGGGAGTATTTTCAATGTGGTAGTTCCCTGGGGCAGATGACTTCCCAAAGGATACAATAATACATCTTCTGGCATTTGGTTTCAGATCAGGATGTTGACACCAGTTATTTATTGGAGACAAACTTTCCTGCTGGATGTCTAAGTCATTTGAGGATTCAATGATTGCTTCTAGTGTGCAGTCTTCTGCAAACTTAGTCAACCAGAGCCCTTTGGTGTTGGCTTTTACTTCAGAAAAGTAGATGCCAAACAGGAAAGGTCCCAGCACAAATCCCTGGGGGACTCCACTAGTGACTGGTCTGTTTGTGGAGGAATCTTCCCCTATTTTGATTATCTGCATCCAATCTGTGAGTCAGTTGGCAATCTGACATGTAGCTTTTCTACTATGCCTGAGTGGGTAATTGTGTCAGAAACTTTGGCCATGTTGAGGTATGTGGTGTGTGTACTGTTTTGCCTTTATCTATTGCTTTGGTGAGCTTTTCAAAAAATCTACCAGGCCGAGTACACATGATCTATCCTTAATGAACCCAAACTGAGATGGGCCCAGTATTTGGAGGTTCCCTATACCCTGATTGAGTAAATGAATTGTTGACTCATTGCCTGGCATGCCTTTTAACTATACTTTATTTTGCAGAGCATTCCTGATTTTGTCTCATACTTTTGTCATGTGTCATGTAACATTTTGATTTTCTGTTAGATTACTGAGTATTACAATCAGACAATAATAACACACATTGCAGTTTCATTCCTCTTATTTCTCTAAAATGCTTGCTGATGAAAACCTTTAAATACTTTAAAACATACCTCCGAAGCCTGGGTCTCTGCTTCCCCACTATTTCTATCTTTGTCCCTAGTTCTTGAAGTTGAAGAGGTATGCTGCCCGGGCATAAAACTAAACTACAATGTTTCTTCCCCTGCTGACCAAAATATCCTCTTTATGTGTTTCAGCAAAGTAATAGCCTGCAAACATAAATAAATCAGCTGTTTGATACTTGCAAATTAATGTAAATTAGTTGTAAATCTATCTTGCAAATGTTTAATGGCTTATTGTACCCAGAAAATGTTTAACTTTTTAACTTAGCATCTGAATCTTTGGGGGTCTGTATTTCATTTTCTTATTTGTGTCTTGAACTAGGGAACATATAAAAAATACTAGAAGTTCAAATAAGCAAACAACATGTTTTATGAGTCTTCCTTACAAAAGAAAGTTTGAAAAATTCCAGGATAGAACTCAATTACCAAATATAACAAAAATGACAGCACCTCCTCCATTTTATTATTGTTAGTGAAGTTCCTATTGCTTCATCCAAACATCTGATTTGATTTATTGACTTTCATCTTGCACTTTTCCCCTCCCAATCTGCAAGAGTCAATGTGCTTTCAGCATCTTTCTGTTTGTCTTTTTAAATGCTACATACTAGTCTGCAGTTTTCTCTCTGAATTTCAGTTTGTAAGCCTTTCACTATTTTTGCCTACAGCCTTTAGCTAGTCAATACATAATTGATAGTTTTTTCTTCTTCTTTTTTGCTTTATTTTCCTTTCTTCCCAACTTTAAATAAAAGTTTTAAAAGTTATAAGAGGCATTTTACATCTACTAAGGAAATTACTTTGATTTAAAAATGTCACTATCACTGTGGTGGATCTTCCCCTCACCCCATCCACCCCTTCAGACTTGCATACCTTCCCTCACCCCATCCACCCCTTTGAACTTACATACCTTCCCTCACCCCATCCACCCCTCTGAACTTACGTACCTTCCCTCACCCCATCCACCCCTTCAGACTTGCATACCTTCCCTCACCCCATCCACCCTTTTGAACTTACATACCTTCCCTCACCCCATCCACCCCTCTGAACTTACGTACCTTCCCTCACCCCATCCACCCCTTCAGACTTGCATACCTTCCCTCACCCCATCCACCCTTTTGAACTTACATACCTTCCCTCACCCCATCCACCCCTCTGAACTTATGTACCTTCCCTCACCCCATCCACCCCTCTGAACTTACATATCTTTCCTCACCCCATCCACCCCTCTGAACTTACATACCTTCTCTCTCCCTATCCACTCTCTGAACTTACATACCTTCCCCTCACCCCATCCACCCTTTGAACTTGCATAAACTAATACCAAGGATGCAGAGCTTTGAAGAAAATGGGGATACCTGGTTTGTCAAATAAAGTGAGCCTCAAATTCTCTTAAGCTGTACACCTCTGTCAGTTAACAGATAGTTAGTTATATAACTGCCACCTCAAACAATTTATTTTCATATATGTATTGTCTGATGAATATTAGTTTAGCAAAATTCATTCTAAAAACTGAGCATAGACCAGTCATCCATGCTGGGAAGTTGCAGCCTTACTCCTTACTTAGTTAATATAATCAAATCTGTAGTCACCAAGACTCAGAGAAATAAATGTAATAACCACGTAGTTTGCAAATAATTAGGGTACCTATAGTTTTGTGGCATTATTGGCAGAGTATATTTTGCTAGTAAGTCACAAATTGTTTAACCTCAATTATAATTTTTTAGAGCTAGGAAAATCAGTATTTTTCCCTCCTTGAATGTTGCTCATTGAAAAAGTACAAACAAAATAAAGAGATAACTAAATAACTTATCTAAAGAACTGAATCAAGATTCTACCATACCCTTTGTCAGAATAATATATTTCAGTATGCTGATATTATGTAAACAATATTACATTCTGATCCTGTATTCTGCAATATTACAGATGTGTGTTTTAAATATGAAATATATATCTTTTCTCAGGGTGGGTAGCACATTTTCTATTAAAAATGGACAAGACACAAATCAGACTTACAGCACAAGATATTGGAGAGTAATGCACAATATAAAATGTTTTATTTTCTGGACTTGGATTTAACTGGCAGGTGCAACTACTTTGCAGAGAGGTGTGAAAGCTGGTATTTGTTTCAAGGGTCAGGCCCAAGCTTTCTGATATCTTTCAGACTCTTCATCAGCTAGCATGTTTAATCCAAGATAAAATGTAAAGTGTTGATTTAAGTGCCTGATAGCTGTCTGGAAATGCAAAATATAGCAATACTGACACATTCTTACACTATTTATTATAGGTATATTCATTAAAATGCCTAAGAATAGTGCAATGTTGATGATTAGCTTAATCTCTGTGATGGCCTGCAGCTCTATTATGCATAAGTCCAAAGCCCTGGATCTAATCAGATGACTTGAATTCATGTAGTGAAAGTGAAGCTGAATGAGGTGATGGTGGTGGTAGAGGTGGGGGGCACTGGAGAGGCAATGAGACCATGTGGATATTGGCTAGATATAGATCTACAGGTGAAGACTCTGGTGGTAAGACTAGAACTGTTGATAGGAATACCAACCATATGAATTTTGGATAGGCAGCAGAGGGATATGTGAGTGTGTAGGCAGGATCAACTCCCTCACAACACTGCTGCAAGTTGACTCGTACCCTGTTTCCCTAGGGCACACAAAAAAATCTCCTACAGTGCAGTGAGTGGTGCTGTGACAAGAATGTTCTATTTTCTTCCCTGTCTCCTCAACCTGCTCATATGTAAACTGACCTGCTCCACCAGTTACAGAGGGGTTGGTAGACCAGTAGTCCTGGGGAGGCTGGGGAAAAGAAGAAAATCCAAGAAAGAAGAAGATCATGAACATCAGCTCAAGGTCCTGCTGCAAACTGAAACAAAACCAAAAAGAAATGCTGTCCTCAATGTCTTCCATTCCATTTCCTGTAATGGGCTTACGGTGTCTCCCTCTCCCATTTGACTCAGACCATTAGACTGCAGGATAAGCCTGCATGTAAGGTTGTTTTCAAATGTCCATTTCCATAATCTAAAGAATAAACATGGTGAAATTACGTATTTGTTGTATTTATCCAAATGCTGGAATACTCTCCCACAAGACCTAAGACAAATCATAAATCAAAATTCTTCAAAGCAAACCATAGGACCCATGGGTCTATATCAGAATAGCGAAGAGGCATTTAATTGAATGCCTCTTCGTTGACACATAAAGAGTGAACGCACTAAAGCGCGAATGCTCAGAATAGCAATTTCTTTCCCCCGGGAAAGAAATTGCTTGGCCTTCCCAGTATGTTTGCCCCTTTCTCCACTGTAGTGCGATCTTGGAGTTGGTAAATTAAGTTAGGGGGTTGGGGGGGCACAGCCCACCATGTTGTGGGGTGTGGGGGGTGAAGCCCCCCACATTGTAATGTTTGAAAGTGTGTGTATTTATTTGTTAGTGCTACCAATTTCTTTCCCAGGGAAAGAAATCGATGTTCTGAGCGTTCATGCTTTAGTGTTTTCGCTGTTTATGTGTCGGTGAAGAGGCGTTCGATTAAACTCCTCTTCCCTATTCTGATATAGACGCGGACCCACCTCTTGGATTGCAAACTATGCTCCTGCCATGCTGTTCCTGGATAAATGTTTCTACCACTCTGCCCATCTTTCTTCTATCTGTAGTGCCCTTTTGGTCTTCTTACATAATGTAATCTAGGCTTCTGGGCTTTCATCTGAAGACCCAATAGCTTATCATTGATCACTGCTACAGTAAAACTGAAATCTAACTTTGTGGAATATAATAATTTCCAGGATCTTTGTTATCTGTTTTTTTTTTCTTTATGTACTATTTTTTAAATGTTGCATATCATAGTTAACATTTGCTTTATGTCCTATTGCATTATACTGGAAGAAATCTTGTAAAATGTTTTAACTGTGGACCTGTTCTCCCTGGATCTTCACTGAAAAGTAGCCTGTCATGGCCCAGTCAGATTTTCGTAGCAAACAAATGTTAGTACTACTACTTCTACTACTACTAGTAATAATAATAATAATGATAATAATATATTTCCGGAATGCTCTGTGTCCCCCCAGCCATCTTCTACTCACAGTGTCTTCTGGGTACATAGGTAAGTACTAGGCTAGCTGCCCTTGCAGGCCATTTTAAGCCTAGCCAGTTTCTCTATCCCATTTGATTATCGAATAGCCTTACTTATCCCAAGGTCAGTAATTAAATATTATCCCTAATGAGAATATGTGGGATCATACAACAGATAACTTGAAGGCACCCATGCATGGGATAAAGCATTTAAGAGCTGTCTCTCTCCATTAGTAGTGCAGCGAGCAGTCCTACTGTAAATTTTCTGTTTCCTATCCACAGATCTAGGCTGTGCTTGAAAAAGGACAGGTATAAACTGTGTTTTATATGAACAGGAGTCTGTTCCAGAGCAACGGTATACTGTGTGAGATACAAGTTTAGATTTGATATAAAATATAGATTATAAGCTGTTGTTAAAGCTTTCAGAATAGTTGAAATGTGCATCTAAGAATGTGTCTCTGCACCAAGAAGCTCATACTAGAATTGTATTTATTTTAAGTGTAGTGATGCATCTTGGCCCCTTTTCATCAAAAATCTGGAGTGGCATTTTGAATGAGTGGGGGATATTTACAGTCAGAAAATCCAGCTAGATACTCTCACTCTTCAGTGAGCAACATCATGAAATCTTTAATGTCAGGCCCCTGTACTATGATGAGATCAAACTAATGGAACCTTGCTTTAACATCACAGGAGTAAAATCACATACACACACACACACACACACACACACACACACACATACACACACACAGATGCATGCATGCATGCACGCATGCACACACACAAACACACATGCACTGACACATACACATGCACACACGCACACACACACACACACACACACACACACACACACACACACACACACACACACACACACACACACACACTGACACATACACACACACACACACACACACACACACACACACACACACACACACACACACACACACATGCACACACACACACATACATACACACATTCACACACACACACACACACACACTCTTACTTCATACTGCAGTGTATCATCAAAACTGGAGCAGGAGCTCAAATTCCTAGGATTAAGGTTAGAACCCAGATCTTTCTGATTTTTCAACACCTAAAGAAACCATGATATATGCGCAGCCACTGATATGAAAACTCACAGTATTGGCATATTCTCTACTACATGCCTAATCATTCACAAAACAAAGACACTCACATATAACATGTAAATGGCATTGGACTATTTTATCTCCATTGACTTTGATGTGTGTACACATAAACGTTTTAGTTTAATGGTACAGATAGTAAGATACAGCTTTTTCATTAAGCACCAAGTCCTGGCTCTGTGTAAGGAGACCTGCGACAGCCAGGCATGACTGTCAAATATGGTAGGAGAATGGCATCAAATCAAGAGAGATGGCAACAGTTGTAACGAGACCTTGACCACATGTACAAAATGTGGAAAAGTGGGCTGATGATGATGATGATGACCAGTCCTGGCTAAAGACAGTTTCCAAGCACTTATCCTCGCAGTTTTACTGTGACCTTACTGATATATTGGAAGAAATTGGAGTCCCAAGATGACTGAGTCAGCTCACAGATCTGTTCAGCTCATTCTTGTTACATTTCCATGCTGGCAGATGTATGATTTGTGAGCAGGAGTGTGTCTGCAGCACACATGAAGCAAAAACAAAACCCTACTCATTCTGAGTAACCACTCAGTTGTTCTAATGTTATTCTCAGAAAACAGAACAACTAGAAAATACAAAAAATGTAGCCCAAAGGAAAAATGCTGCTGATGTTGGGTGGTTTTGGGACACTATAAGAGATACATTGCATAACTACATCTGGTTACATCATGTCTATAAAACAAGTTTCCTGTTTCAGGATGTGAATCAGTGATCTCATTTAACAGAAATGAAACTGAAGAAACAGATACTAAAACTTTGTCATTATCATGATGAATTTTAATGTTTCAAAGCCTCAATATTTATGAAGCAGTAGACTGCAGGGCAGTTGTTTAAGAAGGTAGTTCCTCTGATGAACTATAATAGTATTTCTTAAGATTTTGATATTAATATGAAATACACTATACTGCAGTATGTTGTAAATTGAGTGCTACATCTTTTAGTTTAGTTACTACATAAAATATTCGTAGTAACATCTTCCAGAAGAGCCAAGGCATTAGAAAATCTACTGGTTATTGGGATTTATGTGTGTGGATACAGGCAGTGTGTGTCAGTGCACATGTGTGATTATCTGTGTGCCTGTGTGTGTGTCTGTCTATCTGTGTATGTGTGTGTGTGTGTGTGTGTGTGTGTGTGTGCGTGTGTGTGTGTGTGCAGTACTAGGAAATAACATAGTTTATGGAGCTGCTGACTTTCTAGGAGTTGTGGGACCATGGACATAGCATATGTTCGGGATTGTGAAGGTTCCAGGGAGTTACACCCTTTGCAAATAATCCTGGCTCATTTCTAGGGTTCAGGTTCATTTCATAGGTTCATTTAGGCTAGCTATCTGCCCTAGGGCATTTATAAGCATAACCAGAGAGTGTGTATGGCTGCCCATTTAATTTTAAATAAATTTGCTTTTTTTTTTTTTTTAGAGGTTACTGCGCTTCGCTTCTCTAGTGACACACAAGTGATACCGGGAGATAAACCCACGATCTGCATATGGGATTTCTAACCACTTTGTGGTTGTGGAATTCAAATGGTTGGCTATCTTTGCCCCTTGTCCCCTGGGAGTCTTCCCACTTCTTCTGTATAATGGATTACCTTTCTTTAATGGATTATTTTATGCACTCTTTTTGCCAAGGGGATGACTTTACACTTTTTTTGTTTGGCTTTTTTTTACTTTTTGTTGGCTTTTTGTTTCTGTTGGCACCAGTTGTCTGTTTGGAGTGAGCTGTTTTGGAGGGATCTTTGGATGCTCCTATGGTGCAGTCAGCTGCAGTCATTTGGTTGCCCAGTCAGCCTCATCTGCTTCCATCCTGGCCTGTACGGCCCATACCTCCGAGACATATCCCGAGACAAGAGAGAGTCCCAAGACTGGCAGGGATGCTTGTGCTGGACCACTTGTAACTGGTTTTGATTCTGACATGGCTCCAGCTATTCTAACCATGTGGCCAGTTCTTTGTTTGAGCCAGGACATGACAGGTTTTTTATATTTAAGCTGGTGAGCTTATCTATAATGCCCGAGGGGGGGTATAGTGGGTTTTGCAAGGTCCAGGTAGGCTGTGTAGTGTGCACTGTGGACCACCTTCCCCTTTGGTGACTGTTTCAAAAAAAGCTGACCAGGTTTTAGAGAGCAAGGGATCTGCCAATAACAAGGAAGGAGAACTGGGTGTCCCAGTGTCTGTAGGTGGTCCCCAATATCTTATTTATAAGGTCCATGATGATCCCATAGCTTTGCCAGGCAGACTAGTGAGACTTATGGGGGGGGCGAGTTTTCCAGGATCCGTTGAGGCACCACCTTTGTGGAGAGGGACCACTGTTGCTGTTGTTTTAGTTCATCACTTTTGCATTGAATTTGAGTTGGTCTATACTTTTTTTATTTCATTGGAGAATTGATATATATGTGCTTCAATTGTACTGAGCTTTTTTTTAATTGTAAGCGATTTCATTCTGTTGAGATTTATATTCTTAATAGAAATCATGATATTTGTGGGAGAAGGGACCACTGCAGAGCTGGAGGTAAGCCATTTTTAGAAGCTGTTCCAAGGTAAAACTCATCAAACAACAAAAACTGAAAGCTGGCATTCTTTGAAAAGCATGTGATGTTTACATAGATCACATGATAATAGTTCACATAGCTTAGGCAGTCAAACCCATTTGACAGAAGCACACTTTCCTTTCATCTAAGACAAGAAATGGCAAAGGAATCAAAGTTAGAACAAAACAGAAGTTAGAAAAAGTCAAAATTAACGTCTTCAATTTTCGCAGAATGTGATTCACTTCAAATCCAAAAGTTCAAATGAGGTGCAGATATATATATATATATATATATATATATATATATATATATATATATATATATATATATATGGAGATGATAGCATGTAGTCTGGCTATACAAAGGAATTGTGACATAATCATTGACGTGAATGGAGCAATTTGGTTCATCAAATTACCCTTACAATAAGTAAACATCAACTTGAGTTCTATGATGAGAGCAGGGCGATGTCTTTTTTCTCCACATGCACTGGTCTAAGAAGTCACAAAAATTTCAGGTACAGATATTCAGCACAAGTCTACCAGTATGTCATTCCACATATGACACAGAACATATCAGGAGATAAAATCTTTAGCGATAACTTAACAGTGTATGGCAAAGACAAGACAATACATGACAAAGCCTTACAAATACCTGAGTGATTGAAAGACTGCCACCTTATCCTAACTACAGATGAGTGTGAACATGGCAAAGGTAAGCTTGAGGGTCATGGTCTCATCATTAGTCAGAATGGTATATCCCCCTCATTTTTACAAGGTAAAAGGACTTTACAACTTAGCTCATCCAAATAATGTATTATGGAACCATGCCTCTAAACCTCTTAGTGCAAGAAATCTGGACAAAGCCATAAATAAAAGTGGGACAGAGGCCAAATAATAGGGACAATTTTTAAATATCGTTCTTATAAACTTTGAAAGTTGATAGAATAATAGGTTTTGCATTAGTATGTATTTTCTGATGGCTGTGAAGTCTGAAGCTCAAATGTCTGTCATTATTTTCTAACTTCAGTCTTTAATGATTTGCCACTAATTTGCCAGAAAAACCACAACTTTATGAAAAATAGACCAAAAATATGAGGCAAAAATCTGGGCATTCTGCGGAAATCTGTACAGTTGAGAGGTTTGTGAACCCCTGTGACATTTACTGAGGAATAAACAGATTAATAATTACTTTACTATTATGCAGTATTACATAAGGAAAGTTGGTAGTGGAATGCAGAAGTCCAGGAAGTTATTAAAAGAAGGAATGCAGGAAAAAGTGGGAGATAGAAAAGAGTGAACATGCTAAAAAGGAATAAAAGGCTAAGAGAACAGCTACAATAGCAAATAATGTGGCATCAAAGACACTCAAATTCTGGAAAGTTACTCAGCAGATGGCACAAAGAAACTCAGGCTGCAAGGCCCAGACAGAAAGATACAGAAAATAATCATCAAGCATCACTCATAAGGGATACCTGCTGGAACCTGATGTTATTTATGTATTTATTTATTTATTTATATTTGGTTATGAGCTGGGTGAGCTGGTCTGAAGTCCATTTTCAGTCATAAACCTGGCCTAAAGTTGTAGACCACACATAAACAGTAACAAAGGGGTTATGTGATATATGAAAGGTAGATTGTGGAAGAGAAATAACAAGGAACCCAACAAGCAAAACATATTGTGGGAGAAGCTAACAATGAACCAATATATAGTAAGGGAACAATACTTACATACAATACCTTATGTAGGAAATGCTACAGCAAATAAAGATGCAGAATATTGTTAGACACCTGGATACAAGACGGTGCTGCGGTAGCGTTGTCGCCTCACAGCATAGACGTTTTCCCGTTCGATTCTCAGCTAGAGCGTCTACTGTGGAGACATGCGTGAATGGGCGTACCTTTGTTGAAGGTTGTGCGTTAGGGCCGGCAACTCAGCACGTAAAAATCAACTGCCAATCATTAATGGACCAGAGTTCCGCTGTGGCGACCCCTAACTGGGAAAAGCTGAAAGATACACACACACCTGGATACAAGACACTATGTGCACTGCTTACAATACTTCCAAAAGAAGATCAAGGAGTCGGGGGAAGTGTCCTTATTATGGAAATAAAATCTTTGCAGGTTGATATTAGTCATCGTCCTCAATGCATGGACATCTGCAGGCTTTATTCGAATTATCCTTTAGTAATTTTCTAAGCACTGGGTGGTTATTGCATTTTATGATGTCATCAGGTAATAAGTTCCGGATGGTTGGAGTGTCATGGAAAAAGCTCATGCAGTAACAGCAAGAGGAAATGAAGATCAGCATAAAAGGATACCGTGTAGGTTGTGAATTGCGTAGGAAGGAATTCTTGTCTTTAATCTGCTTACCATATTGTTGAGAACTCTGAACATAAAAAAAAGAAAGACTGTTCTTTCTGTTCCTGGAAAGCAGCTAAGTTCTTGAAGAGTATAGCAATGATGTTCTATTTTCCTGAAAGGGCATAAGATGTGACTTTTGTTCTGCTCTTTAGAATAACAAAATATTATGGGAATAATTTTATGCAGTATTGGGTAAGGCATATTCTATTCTGTTCTATTCTGTTCTATTCCATTCTATTCCTGTATTAAGGATATTGAAGTAAATGGGCATCCTTGCTTTTAATATGAGAAAGAAAGCAACATTATAGCAATATCTGAGCAGGTTTAGAACTTTGTTGACAAGACTTCCTGTATGCAAACTGAAAATTAAGTATTGATCTAACCAAAGACCTAGATACTGTTGAGAATGTGCTCCTGGAATTTGTTCTCCAGAGGGTGTTTTATAATAAGCTGTAAGTTTTAACCAAGTCATTTAATAGTGCCAAAGTCTGGGTAAAGTCATCCTGAACTTATTTTTCTAGTGTTTTAGTAAGTTTATTGTCATTAATCAATACAATATCCTCTGTATAAGGCACACATTTGCTGTTACATAGAACCCATGGCAGGTTATTACCAGACAGTGAATATAATAAAGGGCCACTGATCCTTGTGATATACCACAAGTGAAGGAGCTACTTTCAGAAAGATTAATCAAGGTATTAATCTGAACTTTTCTGTGAGTTAGATAATGTAGCCCTTTTAGGATCAAATCAGAGAAACACAATCATAGACTCCATTAAATATATCCTGTCAAATTTGCATTCTGAAGCAATGAAAATAGTACCAAAGAGCAGTTAATCTTCTGTGTTCGTAATAATTTAATCAGATAAAAAATAAGTGGAGGTGACAGCACTAAACAATACCATATTTTGACCAGAGGTCATGTCATACCTTCATAAGAATGTCATCTTTGTTTACTTACTTAAGGTTTTGCCACACATAATTCTTTCAGTAAGTTTTGTTAGTGGACAGATTTTGCCAGTTGAGAAGCAATAGTAGCCTACAGTAGAGGTTTTGAGATTTTGGAGCTAGGAGGCATTTTAGTGTGTTTGAATATATAATATTCAAGGAGGTAATCTGAGATTAAAGATGCATGCAATGGACATGCACAACACCTTTTTCAGTGGTTCCACTGTGTTCTCGTAAATCTTAAAAATTTGCAGCTCATGATTTTTAATTAAAAGGGATATTGGTATATGTTTGTGATAATGTGTATTTGAAGTATACTTAATGATACCAGTGTAACAGATTTTTGTAGCAGATAGAGATGTAGATGTAAACTCTTTTAGTGAATTTGAGGACTTGGTTGATGAGTAAAGCCTCTTGCTATGCTTTTGAAAATATGTTTGTTTTACCTAAAGATGTAAGCAACTTCTAAGTGTCTTCAATATGAGAAGGAAAGCTGATCTAGCAGCATTACCACCAATCCTGCTATTTATTTTTAGTTGGTACTAAAGAACATTTTAGCAGAGTTGCTGGAGTTTTGTTTACAGGTGTTCCAAGAACTGCCCCTCATTTTTAGAAGTGCCTTTAGTGTAGGAGTTAATCAAGGTACTTTGTTGCCTTGTGGTCTTCAATGTTTCAGTGGGCAGAGTTTGTTCTGAAAAGCAGTAAAGACATTGTAGAAGCAGGAGAAGGGGAAGATGTAATCAGAAATATTTTATAGCTATGATACCTCTCAACCATCCAGATTTTGGGAGGGTCACCCTATCTTTATCTCAAAAATTTGCTTTATTCTTCTTAAAATTTGAAATTATTTTAAGAAGTTTGAAATTAATAGTACTAGCATTTAAAAAGTGTCCCAGTTTTGCCCTTTTTCCTTAGTTATTTTTTTGGTTTGTCCCAACAAATATAACAAAGGCAGTAGTCTTAAGGATTGATTCTGTTATTTCTAGGATTGCTCTAGATCATTTAAAGACAGGAAGAAATTTGTTTGATTTGAATGACTATAATAATGCAGTGGTTACTTAATACATTTGATGTATTGTCAGAGAAATGTGTAATGATTATGTCTACAACTGTATCTATATTTGACTTTGGGTTGAGTCTGACTGTCTTTCTATCTAACTGAGAAAAGCTTAAACATCATGTGCAAAAGTTTTTTTTTTGCCATTTCTCTTTTTATTGTAATTATGTTCTCATCGTGTAAAATTAACTATCTGACAGCAAAAGAAATAGCTTTAACTCTAGTTACTTCAGTGAAACTATCTTTATTAAGTATAGTAAACTTATCTGCATTTACTTTAGGTTAAGTATCTGCCCAGTTGCTTCCCATCTCCATGTCATATGACTAAGACTTCTGATGATGTAACAATTAGCATACTTTGACAGTTCGTAGTGGGCATGTGATTTCTGTGGTCTGTAGCAGATTTCAGTACATATATATAGCATAATCAATCAGTCATTCTATCAATCAGACAAAGAATCATCAAATAATGCAGTTTTATTCAAGTAAAAGTAAAGCAGAACAGTATAAGATTCCTTGTAAATTATATCATGTTTGGTATAGAGAGTAGCAGCACAGATAATACACTAATAGTCATCTAATGTGGAATAATCAATCACTCTTAGGAAGAAATTAGGGGTATGCGAATCATGTCACTGGTAGCTCTACAGTAAACAATGTTTATGTTGTACAGTGAATGGATTAGGGGAATTGATTGGTTACTAAAAAGAACTTTCATGTCCTTGGGTTATTGTATTTTTTATTATTTTTTTTTGCTCACTTGCGTTATGACCATCAACCCTCGCATTTGGTGACTCTGTAGACCCACTCAGTCCACACAGAGGTGAGATCATGACATCCCATTCATTCTCATTGAGGACAAGAATTGGGTGAGTCAAACACTATGGGAATTGAGTTTATTTTCAGTTAGGAATCAATGCCTCTCTTGCTAGTCTCCAGTTTCTAGTACTATGGACTGCACTGCTAGTTCAGCCACATACCTCTCAACAACTTAGTGCAAGAAATCTGGACAAAGCCCAACAAAATGGGGGGGGGGGGTGCAAAGGCCCATAAATAGAGACATATATTAAATATTGCTCTGATAAACCTAGAAAGTTTCTAGAGTAACAGGGCTTGTTTTAACATACACTTTTTGAAGGATTTGAAGTCTGAAACTCAAATGTATGTCATTACTTAGTGACTTTAATCCTCAGATCATCCAAGTGATTTGCCAGAAAATCACAAATTGTATGAGGAACAAATCAAAAATATGAGGCAAAAATCTGGACAGTTGAGAGGTATGTTCAGGGGTCTACTTCAACTGACCTAAAACTCATTTGACTGACACCCATTTGACCGACACCCAATTGACCTTAATTTAATTTGACTGACAACTCATTTGACTGACTCCCATTTCACGGACATTTAAGACATAGACTTGTGGGTTTCCTTCATCTGTGACTTGCTTGTGATAAAACAAATTACTGTAACTTACAGTGCTGACTGTTAGAATTCCGATAGTCATGTAGAAAGTAGTGTTGCAGTGTTTCTAAATGTGGGTTTGTCTCTTTACATTTTTATGGGAAGCATCTAAAGTAATTTGGCGGATGTTTTGTGCATTCCCAGCTGTAGTAGCAGCATGCCGAGTACTGAAAGGCAAGTTAAAGGTATATACCCTTTTCCCCACTGTAGTGCAATCCTGGAGTTAGTATATATAATTGGGGGGTGTGGAGGGCACTGCCCCTCACATAGGGGGGTGTGGAGGGCATAGCCCCTCATCTAGTTGGTTGTACATTATCCCGTTTCTGTTAAGAGGGTAAGTAGTTTTTAAATTCTGTAAAGAGTTAGTTGTTGGTATTCTAAGTGTGCTTGTCTATGTTTTAAGATTTAGTATGTTGAAATTCAGCATTGTAAGCTGTCCGTGAAATGGGAGTCAGTCAAATGATTTGTCAGTCAAATGAAATTTAGGTCAATTGGGTGTCGGTCAAATGGGTGCTAGTCAAATGAGTTTTAGGTCAAGTGAAGTAGATCCATGTTCAGCCATCATGGTCCTCCCAGCTAGAACATCATTGCTCCTTCCCCCAAGAGGATCATTTCCCACTTGTCTATGCCAACTCCTCCAACAAATGGGTCTCTAGACTAACCTAGATTAACAGAACATAATCCAGTGCTTTGTTCCTGTTGAGCCATGAGCAGGCTTAAGTTTTTCATTGCATAGTTATAAATAACATTGTCTGAGTTACAGACCACTCCATTGTAGTTATCAATACTATAGGCATTCACTGGGCATGCATGTGCATCATGGATGATGTAAAATGGGACTATTTAGAGTAAAACTATGATAAAAGTGATTTGCAAATAAATTTACGGCATTGTGATGTCATAAGTCAGGCAATAGAAAGTGAGTTAAGAAACACCACTATGTAAGAGCTGGAAGCCTAGTGGTGCATATCTGTGGGAAGGACACGGTTATACACCTTTTCTTTGGGCCAGTTGAATGCAATGTGCCATTCTGTAGTTAAACACCTCATAGCCTTTTTTCATTGTATACAGTTTTAGTAGCTGTGATGAAGCTATGTACAGCAACCTGCTACTTATATGGAAATCTCTACTGCCCAGTTCTATGCATATGTAAATAGTTACATAAATGCACCTGTCCTCCTCAGAAACAAATACAACATCAAATTCAAAAAATAACCTCCTTTGGTGGAACCTGAATGTAAACAGGCTCTATAGTAAAAGAAGAAAACACATTGCTAGCAAAAGTAAATCTGTCTCTCAAGAAGCCAAAACATGCTTGGTAAACTAAACAAGGAACTCCAGATCCTGATGAAATCAATCAATGCCAGATATGAGATGAAAATAGCCACAAAGCTGAAAGTTAACCACTAAGCCTTCTTTAACTATGTTAAAAATCTCAGAAAAAAAATGTCCAGCATAGTGCAGAGCTAATAATAATTGACATCAGATAGGCAAACCCAGGGGACATAGCCAATCTACTGGTTAATAAATTCAGCTCCAATTTCACTGTCCTCTCCCCTTCGATATAGCCAGATCAAATATCCACATCCACTAACCTCCTTAGTTCTCCTAAGAACAAATTCTCAAGATACTATTTAAAATCAGTAACACTATATCTGTGGGTCTGGATAAGATGTGAGGCTGTCTAGTGGTTAGCATGAAACATAAATTGTCAGACCCCTTACAAAGGCTATACAACATCAGCCTCAAAAAAGGCTTTGCACTGGATGAGTAGTGGACAGCAACAGATCTGAGTAATTACAGACCCATAAGCCTGACCAGACTCATCTGTAAGGCTATAGAAAGGATAATTATGGAACTAATAAATAGGGATAGAGGTGACCTAAAATTTCTCAATCCACCCAAGTTTAGATTCATCAAGAGCAGGCCCTGTCTACTTAATCTGTTTGACTTCTTCAAAAAGTGACTGAGGCAATGGATGAAAGCAAATCAGTACACAGTGCCTATCTGGATCTTGCAAAGTCAGTAAATACCATCCTGCACTCAGGCACAGTAGATAAACTCTCCTAGCTAAATATTAATGCCCAGGTAACTCATTGGGTAGCACATTAACTCACAAATATAACACAGGAAGTATGGGTGGGTGACTCTACCTCCTCTAAAAGACCTGTCACTAGCAGACCTGCTCCAGGTTTAGTCTTTGGGCCACTTCTTTTTGACATTTACTTCTCAGAGGTCAAAATGTAAAAAGACTGTGGCTGGCTACGTTTTCAGATGACTACAAATTTGGTGCTATCATAAACTCCCCTGTGAATAACAGGATTCTACAAGAGGGTCTGCCTCAAACAACTATTTGTTACCAAAACCACTGATTGATACTTAATGCCAAGAAAGGTGTAATTGTATCCTTTGACATGCATAACTCCCTTTATAACAATCATATTGACAACATCCGCCAACTATGACAATTGATCTTATAATTAGAGATCTGGGTACGTATGTTGACAATGAACACCTCTTATCCACTTGTGTAAGGAAGATCTTCTTCATCATGCAGCTTATATCTAAGGGTATAGCATCCAGACCCAGGGACATAATAGCGCCTCTGCACTTGGCACTCATATATTCAATAACTGAATATAATGACATTTTTGCTATGTACCTGTCCAAACTCTTGACACAGCTGGAATGACCATAACAGTTCCTTACTACAAAATTCAAGGGACTAAATCATAAAATCTATGCAGACCATCTCAAAGTCCTGTCATTCTTCTTGGTATCATGAAGGCTGCTGTGAGGCAACATCTTCCTTACATATGCAGCCTCAAAAGGCATTGCTCTGTTAGACATATTACATATTCTGAAGTCCACGTGTATCAGAAGCACCTACTCAAGTTGCAATATTAACAAAACATACCGGAGGGCTAAGTATGTACCACAGAGAATACCGCTTTTATGGACTTGTCTTCCTCTCTACATAAAGCAAAGTACTTCTCTTACTGTATTCAATCACAAGTTGGGTAAATGAATGGGCAACCTCAGATTCACAACCCTCAAGGATAGGGTAAAGATGTAATTACTCCAACATGTACTTGTTATTCCCATTTTTGGAGAATCATACTGCAAAATATAAATGCTAATAAATACTATCTTCACATATCATTAGCCTAGTAAGTACCTCTGAACCTATGAGGCTGTTATTATCAAATTATGCTTTGAGGCCCATTCTGATGGAAAGCCTAGGATTAGTTTCTGCTTAAGTAATTTGTTCACAGCCATACACAAGACAAATGGAGTGTGTGGGAATCAAACACAGGACTTCATGGTGAAGCTGTTTAGCAGCTCATGACGTTAAACGTGAGTGCTAAATTCCCTGACATTATATAGGATGCACATGTATATTTACTGTTTTGGCAGTGTAGACAACTAGGACTATTAGAACAGATTCCATGCATTCGCCAGAACACTATATACATGGCAACAAATACAATGCCCTACAAGACTGCATGCAAAATGATTTCTGAAAGACTATAATTAGTTGTAATAAACATGTGGCAGATGATAATAAAATACAAATTAAAATGCCAAGCTATACAGCAATCAGGAGTTTACTTCCAGTCATAATCATTCATACAGAACTTTAGCTATGAGGCAAATAAAATGTCTGTCTCAAATCCAATATCGGAGACATTAGTTAGAAGAACAATCTAAGGTCATCTGTCTAAAGCAGTCATACTGAACTAAACAACTAATTTATTATTGGAGGCTAAGCTCCTGCATTATCAGTTTATGTGCAACGTGTATTACTGAGAATGTCATTGCGTCGGTGTTTAATAGCACATTATTAGCAGTAAGCCATATGCACTCACAGTGACTAAGGTACAGACAATGAATTAAGGACCCGTGATGGTGGGAGGGCTCATGGCCCATGATGTTGGGAGCTATTTCATTAACACCAGGCTTACATTTGCACTAAGTAGTTTTGAAAAACTGATCTGTCTTAAAGGAGATGATATCCAGACACACTGGAAGTTGACATACATTTAGAATATTTGTTTTATTTTGATTGATTTGTACTTTGTGTAATGTGACTATGCCCAGGTCCCTTCCCAGTTTTATTGTTGTTACTGTTTACTCTGTTCCAGGTGTAATGCTTCATAGAGCCATGATACTGTACTTTTTCACTAAATTTAAGCTGCTGCATTTTATACCATTCCTCCAGTCATGACAAGTCCACTTTTACTGCATCTTCTGTGTAAACATAATTTCATGTGTTTGTATAATCTGCAGATATGCATACATTGCTTTCTGGACCTTCTGTAATGTTAGGAAGCTAGACATTGGGCAGGACTGACCTTAGTCATGACCCCCTAGTATCCCACTGGTTACCAACCGAATTCCATTTACTACTGCAGTTTATCTCCTTTTGTGTAGCCAGTCTTTTATCCATGAAACCTCTGTACAACTCAGTTCACATCTATCTGATTTTGTATTGTAAAATGTCAGATGTCATGCTAAAGTCAAAATAAGTAACATCAACATCCCCTTCATTATCTGCTGCTCTGAATAACAAGTCAGCAAACTCCATTTGATTTGTCTATCATGACCTTTTCACTGTGAATGGACACTGTCCTGGGTCTGGTGCCTTATTGGCTTTCAAATATATCACAATTTTTTTCAGCACTTGTTCATGTGCTTCTCTACAAATGAGGTCAACGTGAAAGATTAGTAGTTTAGAGCACCTGACCTCCTTTCACTGTTAGAAAATAGGTTTAAAAAGCATAACAACCAGGAAGTGTAATGGTCTGATGCTGAATAAACAATTTATCTCTTACTCTGTAGGCAGGACTGAAACATAATGAATTAGTGTTAACAGTACCCTACCTGACACTGTCAGCTTATTTGAAGTGCTTGTCTTATGATGTAAGTGAAGTTTCATTTGTTCTAACAGTGGCCTGATATCCAGTAGGAGTCCAGGTACCAGATGTTTGACAAGAAAGGCTTTGTGAATCAGGTGTATTATTTTCTTTCAAGGAAATCTCATCGTTTTTGCATTACTTGGTAGTGTTCTGCAGGAAAAGGGGAAGGTAAGTTCACTTTCTTTGGGAGTGATGACAGAGAAGACCATCAGTGAAGCATGCATGTAGCAGAATTCACAAGTGGAAGAGAACATACTCTGTCTGACTGAAGGACACTAAAAGAGAACATTCATGGTAGGTCACATACATGGAGGAAGTTGTGTACTTCTCACAATAAACTAATGTCTTTTTGCTTTTCCCGGTTAGGGGCCACCACAGTGGAACTCTGGTCCTCTAAAGATTGGCAGCGGATTTTTACAGTGCTGAGGTCCCAGCCCGATGTCCAACCTTCAAAGAAGGCACACCCATTCTTGCATGCACCTACCTTTATGTCTTTAAACGGCACTCAACCGTGGGGAGGACATGCAGATTCCACACAGAAGGCGTGCCGGCCAAGAATCAAACTGGAGAACATCTTGCTGTGAGGTGACAACACTAACCACTGCACCACCACGGCCCTGTGTACTTCTCACAATGATATCTTCAAATGCTATGAATGCATGCTGGGGGAATAGGGTACCTAGTAATGAGGTTATCTCCAACTCTACAGAATGAATATGTTGCTCTTCAGTGACTTTAGACTCTGACTCCTTTTTGGGAATCAGTGGGTATAGACTGTAAGGCCATCAGTGCAGACCATTCACTAGATGGTCATATATTTTGGTGTAGCTCTTTGTACATTGTGGCATTCTAAATATGTTATGCATTTAACTTCAGCACAGGCCATTACATACTAGGAACAGAATACGGTTAATAGTTCACATTCTCTGTTCTAAATTAAGTCATCTAACTTATAAATAACAATGGTTCTGCCAAGCTGAACTGAATTCAAAAGACAAACTTGTACAGCCTACACCCCAAGGTAGCAGTGCTATTACTACCAGGCTTGTAGTCACTGAATGAAGTAAAGCCTAAGTAATAATGCACACCCAAGAATCCCCCTTCCCTTGCCCAAACACATTCTTAAAATCAATAAGCGCATCTTAGTAAAATTTGTTAGGAATAACGTAACTCTACTTGATGTGTAGCTCAGTTTGTGAATTATCTGCAGACTAGGAAGGTTAATTACTTTTGTTAAATGTCAACTAGGATAGAAAGGAATATTTGAAGAATAAAATATGTAACTGCATGATTTTAAATGCTTTTAGTAATTCATGCCTATAGCCTACAATTTTCTTTTCCATGTTACTCAGATATTCTGTTTTCAGATACTTTTGACAAATATTAATTTACCTTTATGTTACTCTCAGTCTTATTTTGTCCTCACATTACAACAGTAACTGCAATCTTAGCCTTTCTACAGGCGTAGACAAGCCATTACATAGTATGTATTGGAATTTCCTGTAATAGTGTAACTTATGCCGTAGTACGATTAGGCAGTGCAGCAAAAATGTAGGAGATAAAACAAATGGTGACTCACAGGAAGAGAATTCAAGCATTTTGGAAATAAAAAATGTAATGAACTTAACAAATATTAATCTGAATCCATGCACAGGAGAAAATGGGGATTTAGAATATGAAATTTAGGTATATTATAGTATCCTAATCTTGGAAAAGACTTCTGAAAATTTAGTGTAGAAAAGATCCTATTACTTTTCAAGAATAGTGACTATACCGAAGACACAAAATTATATGAAAACACCAGACTGTAAGATACTGGAATGTCACTAGCACCTGATCTGCCAACCAAAAACAGGGAATGGGTTAATACTATCATTAAGAGAATTCCACAAACTTTCACACAGACCTGATCTATAATACTTTAGTAAAATCAGATAACTAGATATGGTCTTGACAGCCAGAGCATTCATTCAAAAACTGGACTGGGGATAACACTAGGAAGCACAAAGAAGCCTTTGTGCTTTGGTTTTGCTGCTGGTTGTTTATTATTTCCTGAAGCAAACGTTTTTTATGGTACTTTGCCATGTTGCCATAGATTCAGCAGGGAACCCCTAAACACTAAAATGGCACAATCAGATACACACATCTTGTTACTTTTTGCATCACAAATCTTATTACAAAGGAAGGAGATTTTGACAAACAAAAACTAGGACTGTGAAAAACTTTGAAAAAACATTATTTCTGAAAAAAAATATGTTATCACAAATAACAATGAAATGTAATGGTGGACTTGTTCTATCCTTTTTTAAGATTGGGCTGTTACTGTTATATGCATGCAACTGCAGATCTAGACATGATTGTATGCCTTTATGCTTGTGTATAAACAGACTCTCTATTCTTGAAGCAGAGGCATGTATTTTTTTATCTTTTCCCCTTTTTTGCCTTGTCTTAGGACAAGTATGGGACATATGGCAAAGAATCTAGCTCATGTGTGCAGGATACCATCAATGGGTGAAAAGCAGTAACATTTAAAAAAAAAAGATAAAAAAGGACATTCTTTGCTATTCATAAAAATTGTGTGCAGTCACTAAAAGAGATGATGTGCAATGACAATGAACAGTTCTGGCCATACCTGTCAGTGCAAGAAATCTCGACAAAGCCAAAAATAACGGGATAAAGGCCCAAAAATAAGGACAGATTTTAAATATTGCTGCTACAAACTTAGAAGGTTGCTAGAATAACTGTTTTTTATTATTATGTATTTTCTGAAGGACAAGAAGCCTAAGACTCAAATGTATGCCATTGTTTAGGGAATTTAGTGATTTAAATTTTCAGTGATTTGCCAGAAAACCACAAATTGTATGAGGATCAGACCAAAAATATAAGGCAAAAATCTGGACATTCTGCGAATGTCTGGACATTTGAGAGGTATGAGTTCTGGCATTACCTCAGTTCATAAAACTTATTCTTAGCAATCAGACCATGGACAAGCAACAACACTGAGGTCCTTACAGGAAATACTCATAATGTTTAAAAGTAGTTATTCATCTATTCTGATTTAGAAAATTCAGTATACTGATAGCAGGCATTATTAACTACATAACCAAAATGTGCATGTCTTGAGACATTTTTATATAATATTCATTTCCATAGATAAATTTAGATTATATCTCACATTTTGACATTTTAAGCACTGATGAGCAATTAAATTAATTATGACCATCACTGAGGTTTCATTGTCACTTATATGTGCATACTGTAAAGCTAGACTATCATCTTTAGTTGTCTGCATGATGTTAGCATGTTCCATACTTAGAGGAACAGTCTGTTAGCAGAATCTGTGTCCCCTTTGGGGGTATGACCAGGATACTTTTACTGGACCTATGGTGATACTACCTTTAAAGGTGTTGCTCCTATCCATTACAGAGACAGGTGTACAAATGTACAGATGTACAAACTCCTACACAATCTTAGGTAAGCTCATTACCCATGACTGCAGAGGTCTTCTCATTAGCATGTATCCTAATCAGGATGAGCTGCTTGACTGGTCATTCCCATTGGCAGGAGCTGCATCAAGTCACTGTGTGATGGGACGGCCATTTCTTCTTGCTTGAGTGACTGTATTTTTGTGTTCATACCAGACTTACTATGTTGTCTCCTTATATAACAGTGATGTAGTCACTCAGTTGTGTTAAGCTGAGGAGCACATCACCATTACCTGATAATCAGATGCTGAATTGTGATCACATCTGTGACATGTGGACTCTGCTGCAGATTTCCACTTCCATACAGATGGCATACCTAGACTTCACCAGGTATGCCATTGTGTATGTTGTTACTCCTATGTGCACAGCAGCCATACACAACTGTGCACAATGTCTATGAATAGTGCCCAATGTGAGCAAAACACAAATCGAAACTTCCTTTTGATTAAACTGACAAGCTAGGTAGCTAAAGCAACTACAAAAAGGGACTAAAATTGATAATGATTGGCCTTTTGGAATCATCTATTCTATAAAACAATGTATGCATTGTGACTTTGGGGTGCAAGCAAATAAAGTCAATGAGTGTGCAGTGCAATTTTTGAAACACAATGTGCACAAAGGTACTACTTTCAAAACTGCAACTAAAGAAATGTATTAATGATCAAAATATTGCAATAGTGAAAATGTTGCAATGGTCAATATTCATTGAATTAATGTCCATCATAAAAATCATTCCTCTTTTTCCTGGTATCTACCCATGGGTCCTTTTACTACCAGAGAATGCACCAGACAGTTTTGGCCACAGCTTTCTCCTGCTACCAAACTACTAAGGTCTTGACTGGAGTCCATTCAGACTCCATATTGCCAGCTTCCTCCTGAATATGGGAGAAGCTATTGTGGACATTGAAGTTGAACACACGCTCTGCAGAGGCCTCTGTTAGGGAACACCATGATACTGTCCCTACATGTTTGTTTTCCTAGTTATGTCCATCTGCTACTCCAGCTAACTGACTCAACTCAACTCAACACCAAGTGGTAAATGTTTGTCCCCTGCAAATTACCTGACATCTTAGCTCTTCTCTCTTTTTTAATACATGTATTAAATTAACACTCAGGACACTGACAAACATACCAAACCATAATAACATGTTTCCAGTTACATACATTACACATTCCATGTGTTCTATAACTATCAGCAGTCCAACATTACATAAACTCCTCAATTCCTACCTTCCCTTAGACCTCACTCCACCTCCAGAACATTATTCTGCATGTATTGTTCTCACAATGTCCATGTATGTCCATATAATTTGATCCTTACCTTTTCTAAATATCCCACTTCCAGTTCTTTTATCTCTATTACAATATTCACTACTTCAAATACAGTTTATTTAGACTTTGATTTCCATTTTCTAGTAATTGCTTTATTGTCAGCCACCAGAATTAAATTTAACAAAGTTATATTACATACAGGCAATTCAGATTCTGTGTCCCAGCTTAAAAGAGTCATTTCCTTAGTTACATCCATTTGCTCACCCAGTGTTTCTAACAGTGGGACTCTAGGGAACTTTTAAAATCTGCCATCTCGTTACCACAAGTATAGCTGGTTCAACTAGAACCCCCCCAGCCATTCAGGTCCCGATTCTGTGCCCTGCCCCAAACCTGCTTTAACATAGTTCATTAAAAAAAAATTTCTTCTTTTAAACAAATGTAGCAAACAGTTGCTACAATTTTTATCCTGCCTGCATGGAACTCTACAGTGCTCATATTTTACTTATTTTTTTTTAACTTTTAAATTGTAGCAAACTACAGCATTCAGGTTTGACCACAAATGCAATACCAGCTTTTAAAAGTTAGTATCAGATTAAACAGTGATTGGGATCAGCTGATCCTGCCTCACAATATTTTGCACCTGGGGCTATTATAGGATCATAGGAGATCACTAGGCTATCAACCCAGAGTCATTTTAAGCCTAGCCGTTTCAACCCAATGTAATACTGTAGAAGTACTAGTCAATACCCAAGACTGCGTTTAGTGATGACTGCCCATGTTCAGGAGGGTTGTGGGTGCTATCCTCAGTAAGAATTTATGGTCTCCCATCCATTCATCCAGGTTCCTATTGAACAGTGTCATAGTGGTGCTCTGTTTCACATGAATTGGTAGCCTGTTACAAAGATGTGGCAGTTGCTGGGGGATAAATCTGTCCCACCAGCATATCCTATTTAAGTCACAGGCCATATTTAAGTCCCTGGAATGTGTAGCTCTAGACCCATTTGATTTACAGATATGCAGTAAGTTCATTAGGTTTGGGTCAAGACCAGACATAAGTCTCTCCTAAAACATTTATATGATAAGGAGTATAGTGACAAGGATTTTAGTCAGTCTATGTAAGGCGCATGCTGGAGGCCCTTGATCTTCTTTGTTAGAAACCTCTGAGGTCTCTCTAATTGTTGTAGGTGCTTAGTATGGTACATCCCGAATGGGGCATTATACTCAATTATGGGATGGATAAGTGCTGAGTATAGGTGGGTTATAACTTCTTTTGCCCTCGAGCCAATGCCTTTACTAATCAAGTGAGCTATTTTGAAAGCTTTCCTTACAATAGTAGACATGTGGTGGTCGAAGTTAAGGTCATGGTCAACCTGTGATCCCAGGTCCCTTGCCACTTCATGGGTACTTAGGTTATTATTATTGATTTGATAGTGTGAAGGGATATTGTTTGTGCTGAAGGGAATGTTGATGCATTTCTTTGCATTCAGTTTGAGACCATGACTAATACATCAGTTGTTGGTCTGTATAAGACCATCCTGGAGTATACTAATATAATTTGGGGATTCAATGATTGCAAACTTGGTCAGCCACAACCCTTTCGTTTTGACCTGAATTTCTGAGATGTATATACCAAACAGTAGGGGGCCTAGCACTGACCCCACTGGTAACAGGTCTGCTGGCTGATGTGGAGTCACCCACTTTGATAGTGTGTGCCTGGTTTGTGAGCAACTGGCAACCATCTTACAATGAAGGGGTTTATATTCAATTTGTTAAGTTTATCAGTAATGCCTGAATGTGGGATTCTGTTAAAAGCCTTTGCCAAGTTGAGTTATGCTGTGTGCACAGATTTGCCCTCATCAATGGCCTTGGTTACACTTTCAAAGAAATCTACCAGATTTAACAGGCAGGATCTGCCCTACACAAAGCTGAACCAGGTAGGATCCAGGGTTCAGAGGTCACCTATGTTTTTAGCTGAACCAGGTAGGAAACAGGGTTCAGAGGTCACCTATGTCTTTATTTATGAGGTTCATAGAAAACTTGGCTCCCTCTATAGGGTGAAATCTTTCCTAACCCCCACCAACATTTTAAATCGAGTTGCTGGCTACTGAGACTTGTCTGCATATATCAACTGGACACAAGCTGATTTAAGTATATTTTTCTGCACTTATTTAAGATTTGAGTCAGTAAATATTGTGTGTCTTTGATTCAGTAAATATTGTGTCTCTGTCTCTCTGCAGTTAAGTTGCCTGAAGTGTGAAAAAGTGTAGCCATCTGAGCTCACTGAAAGTTGTTAGACTGCTTTGAAATTCCTTTGTTAGTGTTAGTTAGCTTGGGGGTTCTGCTAGCCTTAAAATCTGTGTTGGTTACATTTCTAGTAATCATTTTAAATTGAGTTGTTGGCTACTGAGACTTGTCTGCATATATCAACTGAACACAAGCTGATTTAAGTATATTTTTCTGCACTTATTTAAGATTTGAGTCAGTAAATATTGTGTGTCTTTGATTCAGTAAATATTGTGTCTCTGTCTGACTGCAGTTAGTTCCCCAACCCCCCTTCCTGTTTCTTGTTGTGGTGTTAATCTTGGTGGCTTTGGAATTGCCCACCCCTGCTGTAAATCTCTTTTTGCACACTCCTCCTGGACCCATCTCATTTGCTCACTCATCTGAGTACAGTGAGATCATATTTTGATTTTGGATACTCCTACCAGTCCCATCTCCTCTGTGGTGTACAGAGAGAGCACTTGGGAAGGGCATTCCCCTATAGTATCTTAATCTGCTCTGTTTCCTTCGTCTCAAAAAAAAAAAAAAATTTGCACTTTATCTGCCTTACTGTATTTGTGTTTCTTCCTACTTTATTACCTTATTTTGCTTTCGTCTCTTCTTAAAAGTACTCAATTGAATTTATTCTGCTGCCTTTATTACTGCTTGTTAGTAGCCTGATTAAATTGTAACTGTTATTCTAAGGCCCTTGGTTTAAGCACTTGGGCTTCAAACCAGTTGTTTTACATTAAGAAGGTTTGTGGTCTGCACTGTTGTGACAGGACAGGTAGCGTACATCCTTCTAAGTTGGGAACTGCTGATTGAAGGCTCAGTGTCTGTTATTCTAAAAGTGTATTAGTTCTGGTTTAAGGACTTGGGCTTCAGGCCAGTTATTTTACATTAAGAAGGTTTGTGGTCTGCACTCTTGTGGGAGGAGAGGCTAGATTCTGCCCTTCTGAGCTGGGAATTTCTGGTTAAAGGCTTATTGCGCATGCTTACTTGAACTGTTTCTTTCTGAAATCAGTACGCCTTGTTTGCTGTAGCATAGACTAGATTCAGGCCGGCTGGATCTAGCTTTGTTTGTATAACCTGTGCACTGATCCAGGCCGTCTTTTTTGGAGAAGGTTTCTCTGTACCCTAGTGGCAGGACTCTGCAGTTAGAACTTGTCTGATTGAAGACTGCTGGAACAGGGCTCAGTTTTAAGCTTTTTAACTGGTTAATTGGGTAAAGTGATGTTTTGATTGTATTTGCTCTATTTTCTGAAAAAAATATAAATATATATATACTTGTGTCTCACCTTTCTGAACTAGTATAGTCCAGTTTTCATGTTATTGCTGAATCCAGGGCTGTGTTACAAGTTTCTGTGTTGCCATGCCTTACTTGGATAGAAGGAAGTTTCTCTGTTCACCTGTGAGAGAGGGGAGCTTTGAGCAGGCTATCTGTCCCTGGAGGAGTGGTTTCAGTCCAGAAGTTAGTAGTTTATTGGCCCTTTTGGGCTAATTTTGATTGTATCTGCTCTATTTTCTGAAAAATATATATATACTTGTTTCCTGCCTATCTGAACTAGTATAGTCCAGTTTTCAGGTTGTTGCTGAATCCAAGGCTGTGTTACAAGTTTCTGTGTTGTCATTACCTTACTTGGATAGAAGGAAGCTTCTCTGTTCACCTGTGAGAGAGTGAAGCTTTGAGCAGCCTATCTGTCCCTGGAGGAGTGGTTTCTGCCCAGAAGTAAGTAGTTTATTGGCCATTTTGGGCTAATTTCACTTCCCTGCTATAAAAACCTCATTTGCACAGTTTTTACTCTTGTATTCTGCTCAGCAAGTGCCTTCCAGGTGTTCTGCAGAGTCTACAGCAGCAGAGAGACAAAAGAGTGACTTTGGAGTGATTAAGTATCACTTTTCTGCTTTTCTTGCTGTCTTAACTAATTCCGCCTAAAATGCCAGTTTTTTTAGCAAATTTGTGATTTAAAAAGTTTGTTATTGTATACAACTCTGCACAGCTCCTCGTGGTGTCCTGCAGAGTGATACAGGCAACAGAGAGACCCAAGAGAGACTTTTCCAGATTTATGTTTTCTCAGTTTTTTTGCTCCGACTGCCTTTTCCCGACTAAAAAGTGAATTTCTAACTGATCTGTGCTTTAAAAAGTTTAAATTGCATTTGCCTTCTGCTTTTTACAGTTTTTGCACTTGTTTTATATCAATTTTTGTATTGTATAACTGTTGTAGGCTGCACACTAAAGTGCGCTAGCCTGTTTGTAGTATTTACAGTGATTTCTGTGTGATTTTCTGCTGTTTCCTGAAAAAAACAAAAAAACAAAAAAAAAATATTCTCTTTTCCCCCCTTTGCTGAACTAGATTAGTCCAGATTTCAGGTTTTGCTGAATTCCGGACTGTGGTATAGTTTCCTGTGTTGCCCATATCCTTACTTGGATAGGAGGAAGCTTCTCTGTTGACCAGTGAGAGTGGGGAGCTTTGAGCAGCCTATCTGTCCCTGGAGGAGTGGTCTCAGCCCTGAAACTAGTAGTTTATTGGCTGTTTTGGGTCAATTCCTATCTCTTTCAGTTTCCCTGCTTTAAAACCCGCATTTGAGCAGTTTTGCGCCAGTATATAACTCCGCACAGCTCTTCGTGGTGTCCTGCAGAGTGATACAGGCAACAGAGAGACCCGAGAGGCTTTTCCAGATTTAAGTATTTTTTTCTCTGTTTTTTTGCTCCGACTGCCTTTTCCCACCTAAAAAGGGAATTTCTAACTGATCTGTGCTTTAAAAAGTTTAAATTGCATTTGCCTTCTGCTTTTTACAGTTTTTGCACTTGTTTTATATCAATTTAAGTCGTTTTTGTATTGTATAACTGTTGTAGGCTACACACTAAAGTGCGCTAGCTTGTTTATAGCATTTACAGTGTTTTCTGTGTGTTTTTCTGCTGTTTCCTGAAAAAAACAACAAAAAAAATTCTCTTTTCCCACCTTTGCTGAACTAGATTAGTCCAGATTTCAGGTTTTGCTGAATTCCGAACTGTGGTATAGTTTCCTGTGTTGCCCATATCCTTACTTGGATAGGAGGAAGCTTCTCTTTTCACCAGTGAGAGTGGGGAGCTTTGAGCAGCCTATCTGTCCCTGGAGGAATGGTCTCAGCCCTGAAACTAGTAGCTTATTGGCCGTTTTGGGTCACTTCCTATCTCTTTCAGTTTCCCTGCTTTAAAAATCGCATTTGCATGGTTTTGCGCCAGTATACAACTCCGCACAACTCCTTGTGGTGTCCTGCAGAGCGATACAGGCAACAGAGAGACCCAAGAGAGACTTTTCCAGATTTAAGTATTTTTTTCTCTGTTTTTTTTCTCTGACTGCCTTTTCCCGCCTAAAAAGCGAATTTATAACTGATCTGTGTGTGCTTTAAAAAGTTTAAATTGCATTTGCCTTCTTCTTTTTACAGTTTTTGCACTTGTTTTATATCAATTTAAGTCATTTTTGTATTGTATAACTGTTGTAGGCTACACACTAAAGTATGCTAGCCTGTTTATAGCATTTACAGTGTTTTCTGTGTTTTTCTGCTGTTTCCTGAAAAAAACAAAAAATAAAACAAACAAAAAAAATATTCTCTTTTCCCACCTTTGCTGAACTAGATTAGTCCAGATTTCAGGTATTGCTGAATTCCGGACTGTGGTACAGTTTCCTGTGCTTGCCCATATCCTTACTTGGATAGGAGGAAGCTTCTCTGTTCACCAGTGAGAGTGGGGAGCTTTGACCAGCCTATTTGTCCCTGGAGGAGTGGTCTCAGCCCTGAAACTAGTAGCTTATTGGCTGTTTTGGATCAATTCCTATCTCTTTCAGTTTCCCTGCTTTAAAACCCGCATTTGCATGGTTTTGCACGATTTTGCACATAGCGCAGCATCGGGTAGCACCGCTTAAACGAGTTTAAACTATTCTCGGCTCCAGAAAGTCTGCTCTTCACTTTTTCCCTTAGAACTGTTCTAAATCTCAAAGTAAGCACTCTATTTTCATTCTAAAGCCCTGCACTTGCTCGTATAAGTAATCTTTTAAGTAAACACTAATAAACTAAAGCACTACACCCTCTTATACTCCCTTTAAGTACTTGGCTCCCTATTGGTCCTTTTTGAACAGTCAAAAAGTAGTTCCTTATACTATTCTGGCATGTCCAAAAGTAATTTTTGGGTTTACTCTCCAGTCCAGCTGGTGAATCTGGGAATCTTGAGGCAATGTAACAACTGTCTTATGTACACAGACTACCCTCTCCTCCTCCCAACAAGTTCAAATATATGTGAGAGATGCAACTATATAGCCAAACTGGAGGCTGAGCTCTCTCAACCCAGTACTGATGCAGTCAGTCAGGAGGAGAAGCTAACCACACACACCACAAATCCAGCCTCACATAGACCTATCGCAACAGCAAACTAAACACATAAACACACAAAAACATACTCTGAGGCTCTAAATAAAAATCTGCCCAAGCAGCAGAGACCTCCAAAGCAGACATCCAAGCAACCGCTTCCCCACAACAATAACCATGTATCACATAGTTCACAAAGTCAGTGTGCCACACAGTCACAGCCCTTAAGGCTAAACAACACACCTAATACACTTGTAATAGGTGATTCTATTGTCAGACACACTGATGTCCCACTCACCAGGCTGAACAAGGAGAAGGTCACTGTAAGCTACCTGTCGGCTGCCAGGATCCGCCACATAACACAAGCACTCAGGTCACTCCAAAGCAAGTACAAATATGACTCCGTCATTGTCCATGCTGGTGTGAATGACCTGAGACGTACCTCCCTGGACTACATGAAAAGAGACATAGAGGAGCTCTCTGATCATGTAGCCCAGGCTGGTATGACCCTGACCTTGAGTAGCATCTTAAACTCACCAAGAATGATGCCACAGTATAAAGACAAAATGATCAATTTTAACAATTGGCTAAAGTATTGGTGTCATTCAAAGGGGATCCAGTGTCTGTCAGCCTGGGATAACATGTTCGACAAGCCACGTTGCTTCACTAGGGATGGCTTGCACCTGTCACCCCTGGGCTTTCAAATACTGGCTTAAGGCTCTTGCCACCCCCATAGTGCCTTTTTTAGGCAAGGCTCAAAAGACAAACCCAGCTCCATAGACAACACAAGGAAAAAGAAACTAAGGGTAATGCTGCTCAACGCCAGAAGTCTAAACCTCAAGATGCATGCACTCAAGGCTCTCCTCAGTATGGAGAATATCGATATCTGTGCAGTAACAGAAACCTGGTTCAAGGCTCCCGAGAGCACCCCAGCACTACCAGGTTATACCTCATACCATGCTTTTCGGCCCCAAAACTCAGACCGAACCACAAAAGGAGGGGGAGTATTCATATTCATCAAAGATACCCACACCTCCAGGTTAGTGGCACTGCATGAAGCATTGGAGACCATCCATGTGCAACTAACAGTGGGAAAAACTGCCTTTCAGTTTGTAGCCTGCTACAGACCACCCTCCCAAACTCAGGAACCCCACTCGGCTTTCCTGAGAACACTGGAGAATATGAAGGTCTCTCCAAACACCATTATATTGGGTGACTTCAACTACCCAAACATAGACTGGGAGCACTACTCAAGCCCCAACACCCTCGCCAACGGTTCCTAGAATTTATAAACTCAAATGCTATGGAACAACTGGTCACCACTCCCACAAGAGGGGAAACCATATTGGACATGATCATTACCAACATGGGGACTCTATGTTCCATATCAGAGGTATACCCCTCATTGGTAAGATCTGACCATAAATTAATCTCACTGGACATCCATATCCCGTCCCCACCCCCAGCCAAGGAAACCATGGTGAAGAACTTCTCAAAAGCAAACTTCACACTTCTCAAAACCAAGGTGGAATCCTTCAAAGCCCCTGGGCCAGTGGAAAATATGGCCTAAACCGCACAATCCTTTACAAACACATTCTATGGACACCTACAGGAATACATGGATCATGCTATCCCAAATAAACCAAGACTCACTCCTCCAAAGGCAGGAGACCTGTCTGGTGGACCCCAGCCATAAATAAGCTATACAACAGAAGGAGGAAGCTACTACATGATAGAGCAAAATCCCAAAAAGGGAAGGCATCTCTGATCAGTACTAACAAGAAACTATGATCCCTCATAAAATCATCTAAGGCCAGCTTCGAAAGAAAAATTGCACAAGACGCTAAAGATAATCACAAGGCCTTCTTTAGTTATGTCAGGAACCTGGGTGGCAACTCCCAGATATGCTCTGAGTTAGTGTAAAATGACAAAAAATACACTGAACCCACAGACATTGCCAACATCCTGGCCGACAGGTTCAGTGCAAACTTCTCCCCTCCTTCCCCCCCAAAAGAGCAAATGTCTATCCCAACAGAGTGTAGCCTCCCTGATATCACAGATGCACAGGTGAGAGCTGCCCTCTCCAAAGCAAAAAACACAGCATCAATGGGACCGTACGGTGTCCCAGGCTGCGTCTTACATGAGCTCCAAGAAGAACTGAACCCTCACATAAAGTCACTCTTCAATCTCAGCCTTACTACATGATATGTACCCAAGGAATGGCATACAGCAACAGTGGTCCCACTCCACAAAGGTGGTGCCACAACGGACCCCGGAAACTATCGCCCTATAAGCCTGACTAGCCTGGTCTGCAAAGCTATGGAGCGTATCATCATGGAACTCATAAACAAAGACATTGGGAACCTCCAAACACTGTATCCTACCCAATTTGGCTTTGTTAAGAGCAGATCTTGCCTCTTGAACCTGGTCGACTTCTTTGAAACAGTCACCAAGGCCATAGATGAAGGGGAAGGTAGTTCACACAGCCTACCTTGACCTCAACACAATACCCCACTCAGGCATCATAAATAAGCTCACCAGCTTAAATATCAACCCCTATGTCACAAGATGGGTTGCAAACTGGCTCAGGGATAGAACCCACATGGTCAGAATTGCAGGTGCCATGTTAGACTCTAAACCAGTTACAAGTGGCGTCCCACAAGGCTCAATCCTGGGACCTCTCTTGTTCGGTATATATTTCTCTGAGGTACAGGCTAACATGGGAGGACTATGGCTGACCAAGTTCACAGATGACTGCAAACTGGGTGCCATAATCGACTCGCCGACTGACACAAGCATCCTCCAAAATGGTCTCACAGAGACGGATAACTGGTGCCAGAGCCATGGCCTAAAGCTAAATGCCAAAAAGTGCATAGTCATCCCCTTTGGGAAAAACAAAGTGCCCACAATTACCACATAGGTGGTAATCCATTAAGTATGGAAGAAGTAATTAGGGATTAAGTAGATAGCAATCTCTCCTTTGACAATCACATTTCCAAAGTGGTTAGAAAGACCTTCTATATAACCCACCTTATCACCAAAGGGCTCACATCTAGATCAAGAGAGGTCATTGTGCCCCTCTACTCATCACTCATCAGGCCCATAATTGAATACAATGCCCCATTTGGGATGTACCTTACCCGACACCTGCAGCAACTGGAAAGACCCCAAAAGTACCTCACCAAGAGGATCAAGGGACTCAAACAGATGCCCTACGCAGTTAGGCTAAAGAAACTCCAGCTCTACTCGGTTGCTTACCGCCTACTCAGAGGCAATCTGTGCCTGATGTATAAAGCCATGTCCAACCCAGAATTAATGGACATACTCCACCTCAGGAAATCCAAATCCCTTAGAGCTACACGCTCCAGGGACTTAAACCTCAGCACAGAAATAAATAGGACATGCTGGAGGGACAGATTCATATCCCAGAGGCTCCCCTCACTCTGGAACAAAATCCCAATCCATGTTAGGCAGAGCCCCTCAATGACCCTCTTCAAGAGAAATCTTGATGAGTGGATGGGAGATCGTAGGTTTACCCCTGGGATCTCTTCTGTGTCCCTACTAGACAGAGACATAGTAAACTAACCTTAAAAGGGCTATCTTCTGTGACCTACTATACAGAGGCACAGTCAACTAATCTAAAAGGGTGGTGAAAGCCAAACACACTCTGGCTAGGCTTATAAATGCCCTAGGGCAGATAGCCTAGTATCAACCTATGAACCTATAATAATACATTCCATGGCCTTAGGGATGAGGCTGGTCAGACTTATGGGTCTGTAATTCCCCGGGTCTGTTGCTAGGCCACCATTGTGGAGGGGAATAACTGTAGCTGTTCTACATTACGCAGGAACAAAGCCTGTGGTTAAGCTATGATTGAAAAGGGTACTTAGTGTGATGCTAGTTCATGTTTTAGCCTATTTAGAAGACAACCTGGGATGTCATCTGGTCCCATAGAGGTCATTTCTTTGCCTTGGATAGGGCTTTGAGGACCTGCTCTTCAGATACGTAAGGTGGGGAGGAATTTTGTGAGAGGGTTTGTTGTAAGTTAGGAGGGGATAAGGCAGTGATCATTTTGCCAAACCTATCTGCTAGCAGGTTTACTAACTCTGTGGGGTCAGTGTGTGTGATATCATTGGCCACCAGTTCTGCACGTGCTTGGGTCCTACCCTTTAGTTTACATACATAGCTGTAAAAAGCCTTACGGTTATCCTTGGCAGTACTTGCTATGTTTCTCTCAAAGGAACTCTTGGAGGATTTGACAAGTTATCTTATTTGCCTGTTAAGACTAAGGGGGTGCTTTTCCATTTTTGAGTCCTTGTCTTTGTTTTCTTGGACAGCAACTTTTTGCATTTATTGTAGAGTTTGTTAATGCTGAAAGTCCACCATTGCAGCTTGATTTTACTTGGGGCTCTGGCTTTGATTCTATCTGCTACAGCCAAGTTTATACACTTATACAAGTGATTGCACAGGGCTTTAGTGTAAGCTTTGGCATAGTTACCACTTTCAGCTTGGGGTGGGGCTTGTAATGCATTTATACCTTCACCTAGGAGGGTATAGTTTGCCTTGGTGAAGTTTTTTTGTCTGATCTCACCTTTTGTGAGTTCTGGTGTTAGTGTCAGTTCAAAGGTGACTGATTTGTGGTCGGTTTTAACTAATGAGGGTCCAATAATTGCAACAGTGCATCTGTTTGACATGTTGGTGAGGACCAGATCTAGAATGTATGTTCCTCTTGTTGGAGTACTGACAATTTGTTCCAGGGCATTTGAATTCACAAAATCAAGGAAAGTTTGTGCTAGAGAGTTTGGGCTTGAGTAGGTTTCCCAGTTGATGGTGGGATAATTGAAATCTCCTATAACCAGTGTGTTCGGTAAAATATGGATTGTCTTCAGTTTGGTTAAGTAGGCTTTGCTGATGCCGTGACCCATGGAGGGGGCTCTATAACTGGCTAGGACTTAAATGGGGGTCTTACCCACTGTAACCTGGACCTGGAGTAACTCCATGGAGTTGTCCGGTCTAACTAGATGTGAGGTGAAGTTATCTGTAATATAGATTGAAACACAGCCTTCTTTGGTTTTCACACATTCATTTTGTGGTCTAAAGATGTGAAAGGCACTGTAGCCTTGCAGGGGCAGGGTACTTTCTTGAGGCCTTAAGCCAAGTTTCTGTGACTGCACAGGAATCTACATCTTCCAGTGATAGAAGTGCTTCCAGGGAGTGCAGTTTTTGGGTTACATATTACATTATCGAAGTTTTAGTACTTCGAATACCATATGGTCGACACCATATGATCGAAGTACTAAAACTTTGAAAATGTAATTAAAAAAACAAAAAAATAAATAAAAGTAACTGCTCTGAGCAGGGGGACAAGCCCCCCCTGTGCCCCCCCACCCCCTACTTAAATATGCCAACTCCGAGATCACACTTTAATGGAGTTAAGCACAGGAAAGGGAAGGTTTCCCTTTCCTATGCTGTAGCATGATCTCGAAGTTGGTATATTTAAGTAGCAGGGGGTGTTGGGGGCTCAGCACCCCTACATGGGGGGTGAAGGAGGGCTTGCCCCCCTGCCTACACCCTTCACTTTACCTTTTTTTTTTTTTTTAATACAGTTTTTGGAGCATTCAAAAATGTAATTGTTCGATCATTAAAGGTCGACCTTTAGCGATTCTAACAATTGCATTTTCGATGTTACAATAGGAACCCTAGTTTTTGGTTTAAGCTCCTAGCATTTAGCAGCACAACCATTATTTTGTTCTGATTAGTTAATTTCACATTAGTAATATAGCTTTCGAGATTTTGCCTAAAAAAGGCACTATGGGGGAGGAAAAAGCCTTTGCCATCAGCCAAAAGCCTATGGGCGCCAGGTGCAAACCGTCCCTGGCAAAACAGCAATGTTTGACTACCATGGCTTCCCAGATAGACAGGAACCAGATCCCCTTGGGATGACACCAAAAACTAAACCAGTTATTGAAAACAATTATTTTTTGTTTATACAGTGGCATAATTCTAGGTGAGGGTAGTATGCTATTCAAGGCTATGGATGCATTTAACTGTCTGGCTTTGGTGTGCAATTGTGTAGTGCTTTACAATGTGCAAACAAGCAAAAACCTGGTCAGATGCAGGGTCTAAATACCAGAAGCTAAAACTTGAAAAAAAATTCTAACAAAATTCTAAAGGACCAATGATGATGCACATTACAAGCTCTAGACCGGCCTTGTGCCAATCAAACACAATTCTCTCATAAACGTGCAGATAGCCCCTTTCCAGTCCAAGATGTCCTTGAAAATCTGCTCAGAACAAACAAACCACTATAAACAGTTCCAGAAGCAGAAGGCCTGGATCTGGATTATGCTACAGCTACTAGCTATCCTAGTTTCAGCAGGAAACACTAAAGACTATTTAACACAGCAGAGAAATAGCAGTGAGACACTAAACTAATGTTTAAAACAGCAGAAAATCAGCCAGGATGCTCTAAAGAATGATTTAATCGTTTAACAGATCAGTTAATTAAGTATTGCTTGGTGGGAAAACCAGAACAGGCAGAACAGATAGCTTTAAAACAGTAAAAAAATACCAGTAAATACTTAACAAACAGTGGAAAAAAAATTGATAAACAGTGAAACCAGCAATAAAATTAATTTTTACATGCACAGTGTAGCAGGCAATTGCAATATAATAGTGTAGTTTAGTACACAGTAAATAAATACAGTATAGAAGTAGGCAGTAGGCAAATAAAAAGTGCATTAAATAGTATAAATAAGCAAAAAAAAAAAAAAATCTAAAAAACAGGCAACTTATGTTTTTTTGGAAGGTCAGAAGCTTCTAGTCATCTGGTATCTCAGCTCAGAGTTGTGGCTGGTAGCCCACCTCAGTTCAGCATTACATACACTACTGTTCATTACACTCCCTAAACATATGCTCCCAGTTATCTCTTTCTTCCCCATCACAACTCCAACATTTGCCATCAACCTGATGAAAATTCTTTAGAGTCTGCTTGGGGTATAAAAATACCTATTCAAACACTTCCAAGCAAAAATCCTCAACCTTCTAGACTTTATTGCATACTTTGGAGCCAAACATATGTTCTCCCAGTGTTCCCTTGTATATTGCTTATCCAATCCCTTTTTCCAATCTTTTCTAACCTTGTCTGATTGATTCTTATAGCTGTTGTGTGACATTTTATATGCCCAACTAATTATCCATTTTTTAACAATAGCTTCCATTTTAGATTCAACTAAAACTCTGCCAGAGTAGGTCTTTCACTTAGGATTCTCTTATCCCTTTCTCTTTAGCTATACTCTGACATCAAGTCTGAAGTACTGGTAGGAAGGCAGTGTATAGTCTGCAGTCCAAATATCTTCTTGGCCTCATCCCATTCTATTAACTTTCCTTCTTTAGTTATTTGCTTTCAATTCCTTGGTTCCTTAGCCAGTGTTCTCCAGTAAATTCCAATCCCCTCTTGCCTATGCACCTACTTGCAGGGGTCTATATTAAATCAATGAAAATCCATTACACCGAATACCAAAACAGCGACACGTATTACTCGAACTACGAAAATACCAAATGCACTAAACCGCGAAATTTAAAATATCGAACGTTTATAGTCGGCCAACCCCACCACCCGCTACATACTACCTACCCAAACAAAATAAATAAACCACATACATACACTAACCAAACCCTACTCCTAACCCTAAAGTAAAGCACCAACACTCAACTTCTAAACCTACACTAAACCCCACATACACAATTATCTATGCACTATCCTTAACCCCTCGCTAACCCTAAGGTCCGTAACTACCGCACACTTCCCCTACGGAGCTATACCCAAACAAAATTAATAATACACATAAATACATTTAACAAAACTCTACTTCTAACACTACACTAAATCTTACACACATTACCTATCTATGCACTTACCTTAACCCGCACCCTGACCCTAAGGTCCGTAACTATCGCACGCTTACCTTACGGAGCTATACCGCAGATGGGCCAACCAAAACACGTCGACATTTTGAATTTCGCTGTTTTGCATGTACAACAATTACATATTTCACGCAATACTTGTCGATGATTCCATATTCGCGTAAATGGAGTTTCGAAAATCTAATAGGAACCCACATGCAGGCATCCTCATCAACAAAATCTCCTTTCTCCAGCCTCATGTTGGCTTATTTCTTAGAATATGTTCTGCTACTTTAGGAATATAACATTCTGTATCATTGTGGTTATTCTCCTTAAGAATCTGCACCCAAAACTCCCACTCTCCTTATTTCTTGACTTCACCCTGCTTCATCGTCATCCTTTTCTACTTTGAATTATAACTTTATGCTTGTGTTATGTATATGAGTCTTAACTGTGTACATCTAAAATATCCCTTCAAATAATTTAATCTTAAACTACCTTGATATATCAGAAAGATGAACTTATCCCACTTAATCCTTGCTGTCTTCCCCTCCCAGATAAATTCCTTCAACTGTTTATTAATTTTTGTCCACAGCTTCTTCACTGGTTGAAAAAAGTATGCCTGACTTGTATATAAAACTAAAGGAACTAAAAAGATTTTCACTGCTTGTAGCTTACTCTCCATATCTATAAATAAGAGCTTCCAGTTTTTTAGTTTTTGTATTATCTTTTTAGTCCCTTCCCACATACGTGTAGCTGCTATAACAAAACCCTTTTTAATCCAAATACTTCATCTTATTGTGCCCCCATAAATATATTGTGGCACTAATTCATGTGAGGGTACATAATTATGGCTATAGCCTTTGTTTATTTTCATTAATTTTATATCATGGAAAGACTTGAAACTGTCTCAGAATGTTGCACAACATGTAGACGTCCTTTTCTGGGTTTATCAGGTAGAAAATAGTATCATCAGCAAATAAAGCCCACTTTTCTTGATAACTACACCAATTATATCTTTGAATTTCTGAGTCCCTTACTTTCTTTGCCAATGGCTCTAAATATAAAGCATATAACAAAGGGGAAAGAGGATACCCCTGTGTGGTTTCTCTGTTCAGACACAACTTAGCAGAGAGGAACCCTTCCACTTTAATTCTTTCTTCTGATCCTTCATATATCTTAATAACTAACAGTTTTATTGTATCAGGGAATGCAAATGCTTCTATTGCCCTACTTATATAATCCCAAATTACTCTCTTGAATGCTTTCCCTGGATCATGACCACCAAAAACAGAGGTGTTTTCTTACATTCTGCTTCCATCTGGATTATCATTGTTCTATCAATGCTGTCAAATGTTTGCCTCCCCTTCAGTAAAACACACTGATCCATATCTATCAATTTTGGCAACACTTTTGCCATTATTTTAGCTAGTTTTGACATAAGCACTTTATAATAATGTTTTAAAATTGAAATGGGTCTCTATGAAGCTAGATCTGATGGGTCTTTACTATCTTTAGGTATTACAGCCACCAGAGCTTTCTTCCAAGATGTTGATGCTTCCTCTCCTTTTAAAATATTGTTAAACAATACCATCTAGATCTTTACCACTTTCTTCTCTCCTAACTTCCAAACATCCACAGGAATGCCATCTGTTCCTGGACACTTTCCTGCAGATTAATTATACATCACTGTTTTTATCTCATCTCCTTCTATCTTAACTGTTAATTGTTAAGCATCATCTACCTCTAACCTTGGCATACTTACATAAATATTTCCATTTTGCTCTTTCCTGATTTTCACCTTTATTTGCCTTATGCAAATTTTCATACAATTTAAAAAATATCTCTAATGCATTTACATAAGCTGTAGTTATGGCAACAACACTTTCTACTTTCTGTTGCTTTAGTCTTTGTGCTCATCAAAAAAAAAGTTACTTAACAGCAATCTTTCTAAACTCATACTCCCTTATTTTCTTTTTAGCACTTTGCAGCTGCTCTACTCAGGATCATAGGATCATCGGAAGTTACTAGGCTAATGGCTCCTGAGGCCATTACAAGCCTAGCCAAGAATTTAGCCCATGTTCCAACAAGTCAGCACCCTATTCCACTGTCCAGCAGGGACATAGGTGGAATCCCAGGGGTGTATTTTCTGTTCCCCATCCAGGTATCCAGGTTGTGCTTAAAAAGGTTTAATGAGGTACTCTGTTTTACGTGGAGAGGGAGACTATTCCACAAAAGGGGGAGTCTCTGGGACACAAATCTGTCCTGCCAACAAGTCCTATTGATGTCACAGACCAGGTTGAGGTCTCGTTTGTCAGTTACACGAGTGGGGCTTGACTTGCGGATATGCAGCAGTACCATCAGGGCGGGGTTTGAGATTGCTTTGTATGCCAGAAAAAGGTCACCTCTGAGAAATCTGTAGGAGACTAAGTAGAGGAACAGGGCTTTTAGCCTATCTGTATAGAGTATATGTTTGAGGCCCTGGATTCTCCGGGTGAGGAATCTCTGTGGTCTGTCCAGCTGCTGCATATGGTTTGCAAAGGGGCACTGTATTCAATAATCTGTCTTATAAGAGAAGAATACAGGAATGTTATGACCACCTTATCCCTGAATGAGATACCCTTAATAATGAGGTGGGCCATGTAGAACATTTTCCATACAATGGAGACAATATGGTGGTCAAAAGTCAGTTTGCTAGCAACCTGGGTTCCGAAGTCCCTCATGACTGTTTGCGTGCTTAGTGCCTTATTATCAATGTGATAATTTGTGGGGATGTCATTCTCCCCAAAAGGGATGATGATGCATTTGTTGGCATTCAGTTCGAGGACATGTTTCTGGCACCAGTCATTTGTTCTGTTGAGACCCTCTTGGAGGATGTCCACATCACTAAAGGAATTTCACTTATTCTGCAATACTTTACCCTTTGTCAGCATTACTAAATAATTTCTACTACTTCTAAACCATATATCTTTTTCTTTTCATTTTGTCCCACTCACTAGTTATAACTTCTGAAGAAATTTCTATATTCACTAAAAACTCTTAAATAATTTCCACTACCCATTCCTTAAATTCCTCTCTTTTAACTAGCAGAATTCCTCTATTTTGAGCAAGTAGGTGGGAAACCACCAGTGTCTCATTTTTACTTCACTACACTGCATTTTATCTTAGTTTTTTTTTTTTGGTACATGATTTAAATAGTAATTGGATGTGTGCTGAAGCTTTCAATCAAATGCACATGTTCCTGTTGTTATATTTTCCCTTCTAGGTCTCCCACATACATCCTCACTGTTGCAAATCAAGTTCCAGTCCCCACGTATAAGAAATCTTCACTGCTGAAAGCTGATTATTTTTCCCAATATATAAGCTCTATAATAGCAGTGGAACATAAATACATGCCAGCATAACTCTCCTGCCTTACCAGTAGCCCCTTACTACCAGAAATCTACCATTACTACCTTCCCCCTTTTCTATCACTATTGTTGCTCCTCTAACAATTAGTATAATCTTTCCTCTTTTCCTTTGTTCCTTATATTCTAAGATACTTTCTTTGTCAAATTCACAGGCTCATTTATTTCCAAATATGTCTCCTGCAGCACTGCTATTTGTATTCTGCATTTCTTAATATAATTCAATACTCTTACCTCTTTGTCTATACCTTCAAAGGCCATTTATGTTCCAAAATAATATGTCTAGCATAGCTATTATAATAAGTTATTGTTCCCACCTATTATACATGACAGCTTTTCTAAATGTTAATTTTCCACTTTTGTGTTGCATACACACACTGTTTGGCATACTGGTCTTTTTATAGAGTTGTTTCTTCTTATCTCCCTTTGAACATATACCACATTTTTCAAGATGTTTCTGATGTAATGTAAAACCTCAAACAAAAAAAAAATAAATACATTTTCTGAATAACACCATAACCTATTAACTTAGAACAAACACACAATGTTATGTACATCTTCAAAAATTTAATTTAACCATCCTTATAGGAAGAATTGCTCCAAATTGATAGCTACACTCACAGGCATTACCTAACCTAAAATTAAGGTTACTCATGCTACAGCACAAGTTATAACCTATACTCCCACTTACACTGATTATGGTGTGTTATTTTGTAACTCTATTCCCCTCCTAGATGTGAAAAGCAGTTTTTATGATTTAAAACATTAACTTTTAGCCTTAAGAAAAAGTCCACTTTAAATAAAACTAAATTATAGACTGTTCTATTAAATGCATTGAAGTACTTTGGCTACTAGGGAAGCTGCTATCTCTTATTCAATTTTGATAATTTCAGACTTTATTTTTCCGAACTGCTTGTTCTTGTACTTTTAAATTTTGTATTTTCCTCAGTAAACAATGCTCAGAACTCTGAAGATTTATTGCTTGCACCTGCAGACACCTTGTCTCCATGGAAACATAAACAACAATAAGAAAAAAGAACAGATAACAACTCTGCAGGTGCACAAATGAGTCCTTCTCAATTGCAGAATGTACAACTACATTCAGCTGCAGACGTCTTGATTTCTAGTGAATATTTTCTAAAGGAAAAAAGACAAGCTGATACTATCACTGCATATCCAAGAAGCTTAGCATTTCTCAAAACATTCATCATTTTGTCTTATTTTTCAAGTCTACATGCTTACAGAGAACACTTGTTTTTTGATTAAGCAAAGTGCATTGATCCAGGCATTCACCTATGCAAAAATAAGAGAAAAGAACTCTACTCTACAAATAACATAATATAATATGATAACATAGCATAACATAGTATAGTATAATATAATATAATCAGTGCAGTTTTACACCCCACCCGGGGAGTCCAAGATTACAGTATATTAATGTAAATTTGATTTTGTCCTGCCTTTTTTCTCTTTTTTTACATTGCAAATCCCATATTTTTTAAAACTTAAAAAAGTACTTGTTTACTTTAATATTTTTATTACATACAACAATCAGTGAAAAGACTCAGCCTCACCACCACATTTACAATACCCCTGACTAGATACTACACAAAACTGCTTTACTGTATGGTATGCAGTTTATATCAAGAAATGTTTTATATTAATAGCATTAAAAACAAAAATTTGATTACTTACAATAACCTTCACCCTTTTTAGTGTCCTTCTAAACAGCAATGACATAAAGTGGATATATGCTTTACAGTCACCCACACGTTTAACAAACTTAACAAGTCAAATTCTTCTCAACCACTTTTTCTTATAAAGACATATTTCACAAATGTGATTAATGATTTATAATTTCACATTTATTCACTGATTTCAATGTTGGTGGTCTTCTTCCTATTCATCTCCATCTCTCAAGACCAAACTCTGGTTCAAGTCTAAGGTACTCCTGGTTCTTCCAATCAACTCCTGTGCTTTTTCTGTCTCTCAAGCATTTTCCTTTGGAACATTGGAAAAGGTTTCACTGGAAAAGTCTCCCTATGAGTTTTATTGTCAGAAAAATGAAAAGCAGAGCCCCCTTCTCTTTGATGGCTCACTTTTTGTTGGATAAACATTTGTATTTCCTCCTTAGCCTGGTCTGCATCAAAATACATCTTTGATCCTCCAGGACAAAAAATACTCTGAAGACTGCTAGATCTAGCAGCTTGAAGCTCACATCTGACTCTCAACATTTCCTGATTGCTGGGATAAATGTGCTTCTCTTCTGCCTGATGCATAGTGAATAATCATTTTCCACAAATACTCTGCTGTTTCCAATTTTTAACATTCTTCCCTTCTGACAAAGTTTTGTCAGGATCAACTCTTTCTGCTGGTATGATCACATCTTCACTAATACAGGTTTTGGCTACTTTCTTATGGACAGGTTTGGAGCATAAACATAATGTGCACTTTCAATTAACAAATCCTTGCCATGGAATACCAGCTAAGTTGCTTATTTGTGTTTTCATAAAATTAATACAGTCCGTTCCTTCCAGCTTCACTGGTACAGCAGAAAATCTCAGTATCTTTTGCATGCTTTGTCTTCTAATTCTACCACTTCTTGAGGTTTCATACTGAATCAGCCTTTTCTTCATTTTAACCTCTGAGTTTTGCAGTATTATCAGCTTATATGAATAGCTAGTTAAAGCGTCTTCTATTTTTTTCCAGTCTTTTGTTATTTGAGTTGATATACCCCTTCAATGTTTCATTTCTTTTATCATCTCTGAGTATATTTGATTTATTTTTCCCCTAAATCACTGGAAGCAATCTCTTGTACCAAAGCTGAAGATTGAACAGCTTTTTGATGAACAACTTCAGGATTGTTCCCAGTCTGTGTTCTTTCTTCACCTTTTCTAATTGATTTTATTTCAGGTTCTCTGAATTTCTTTTCTGGCATCCAGGCCATGTACTGAATAGCCAGTAATTGAAATTTACTCAAGCTGGTAGAATCAATAGCCCTTATTTTTGTTTTTTTTTCCACACTGGGAGAGCTAACATTAAGCTGTTGATCAGTGTGCAGCTATCTTGAAAGTCATTGTAGCTGCTCTCTTGCTATATGGTCTGACAGCACAGCTACAAATTTAATCAGTGATCATTGATCCAAGGTGCTCTGGCATTATGTTCAGACAGGGGGGTTGTTATGTACAGTCCATGACCAATGCTGATGTTCAATATCCATTCAGCACTTGGCTACAGTGGAGGCAAACTATTTCTACCAATCACACCTGTACAGTATCCCCATCATTCCATGAATAAGCATTGAACTACAGACTCTCTGTAAATAGTTAAAACAAAAACAATGGATTGTACAGCAACAAGTAGGATAAAATAATAATAAAACAAGATGCATCATATTCTGGACTAAAAGGGTATGCTTTTAGCATCACTTTGGACTCCAGTGAAGACTAATGTTCTGAAGAACTGTTACTCACATATGCACAGAGAACAGAGTGAGAGAGAGAGAGAAAGAGAGTTATTTTTTTCCTGCAGTTCAAAGTAACACTAATGCAACCCTATCATCTACTGACAAAACTCTGACTGTACAGCAATTAGTTGTGAACTTGATAGTATCCCCACAATTGCTCATTTGCTGTCCTGGGGATGGCTAAAAGAACCCACAGTGTCAAAGACTGGAACTGATAAGTGATGCATTCTATGTGGGCAAGATTGTAAATAAACTTAAGCATAGGATTTCATGTCATCTGTCAGAAATGCGCTCTGGATGTAAAAATAATGCACTAGCCATACACCTTTCTCTTCATAAAAGACACACAGGTTTTAAGTTCCAGATCCTGGATCACATAGACATGGGTGATCTTGAAGGAGACATCCTGAATATTCTGGAGAAACATGAACTCATGTGGCAATTAAAGCTGAACTCTTTTAGGAAGCCTGGACTAAACTACTACTGTTCAATTAAAAGTGTACTGGAACTTAGAAAATTGCCACATTGTTTACATGGCTAATTGTATTTTATTTTATTTTATTCTACCAGTTGGTTTTAAATACCATGTTAAATCAGTTGTAATTTAAGTGTATATTTTGTTTTCCATCATCATACTTTTCTTATTATTTTTTTCTTTTTCTTGTTCTCTTTTTGCCACTTTACTCAAAATGATGTGTAATAACAATACTAACTAATTATACAATAATATTTTTATAGATAGTTTTTAGGGTTCTTGTACATAGACCTGAAGAAGTCTAGTAGGTCAAAAGCGATCCTTGTTAACAATAGGTTATGAAAATTGAATATGATTTTTTACAATTGATTTTTTACATGCAAAGTGGATATGTATATATTTATAAATATTTTTTGATTGCCAAATGGACTAAGGTTGATATATTTCTAGCCATGTAGTATATTGTCTTGGATAAAAATCACAGACTTAATAATCTACTTAATAATCTGGTTACATAAGAGGTACCACATCATTATAAATTTTATTTAAAGTACATAAGGGTCATATTATTATGACAGCTACTAAGTAGGGCAGGACCAGCTCTAATGTCACACTGATGGGGGAAGGGATGCGAATTTAAGATGTGTACCAATAACACTTTGGTTTATAGCACAATAAACCACTCCCTTGCCTGATAAAAAGTACATATATATTTAGAAAACTTGTGAGGAAACTATTACTCTGTTATTTTTGTTTTACTTGGAGTGCTTGTCAGTGCACTTAAAGGATTTTTGACTGGAAACAGACTGCCTGCCTTGCTTGGATTACTTTTGAATACTTAGTAATTCTGTACAATATTTCAAATTATATATTTTTTATTTATTTATTTTTTTGAGTTAAGACGAGTTTGCTACTTTTACTACTATTGTCTGATCTGATTAATATACAGTGATTAACTAGAGTTATATGGACTAAAAATCTCCCACACAGAGAAGTTTCTTACACTGTTTTGTTTTTGGACCCACTATACTTGTTTAGTGGGTTGTTTGAGACAAATTACATATTTTTTATTATTTTTTTTGAGTTAAGATGAGTTTGCTACTTTTACTACTATTGTCTGATCTGATTAATATACAGTGATTAACTAGAGATATATGGACTAAAAATCTTCCACACAGAGAAGTTTCTTACACTGTTTTGTTTCTGGACCCACTATACTTGTTTAGTGGGTTGTTTGAGACTTTGGGGATACCATGGAGATTGCTTGTTTTTATTTACATTATTTACTATCATATGGACAGGGGAAAACTGTGTTTATCATATAAGTTAATTCCTGGTGATGCATTAAGGTCTACATTGGGTTTAGAACAACAAAAAACTTAGAAATCGTCATTCATCATCCTAATATATAGCTTCCTTTTTATTAAGTTGGTAAAGAAGAATACATTTTCTCCCAGCTCATCTCATTATGGAATAAACTTCCATTAGTCGAAGTTTTAGATGAACCAAAATTTTTTTACAGTTTAAAACCTGGTTAAATATACAGGTTGTGCACTATAAATATACTTTTCAAATAAGTCAGTATTTCTTGATGGTCTTAGGACCTAAACCTACTACTCAATTCAAAAAGCATCTAAACCTCTTCCTCTTAAGCTCATGGATCTGTCCTTGCCAGGAACCTACTTAAACCCTCAATTCCTTTTCCGACCTACCTCACATCTTCTAACTAATTTCTCTCCCTCTCTAACAATTCCACAGCTACTTTTCCTCTGTATCTCCCATTATACGTAGTTTTTACTAAACTAGTAATGTCACTGCTAAGGATCCACTGCATTTACTAACAATGAAATTCTGTATGTATGTATTTTATTCAATGTTTTTGCTGCTACTGAAACTCCTAAGAGGTCATTGACTCCTGTCTCTATCTCGTAATCTCCTTGACTCAGTTGAGAATACATACTGCAGGCATACAGAGATACCACTTTCCTTTAACTTTCATTTTTGAAACTATTATTTTTTTGTGCTCAATCTCTTTTTGATCTTGTATACTACTTGTTGTAGTATTCACTCTAACTACTATTTATAACTTAGTAAATATTGTTCTATGTTACTATAAAGTTATGTATGTAATTATCCTGAAGCTTTTCTCCTCGGGTCGCCACTGAAAATGGGCATCTAGCTCAGTTGGACCAATCCAGTTAACAAATGTCAAATAAATAAATAAATAAAACAATGGCAAATAGCTAAAAAAACTTGCACTCAGCAAAGGACTCTGGGAACTTACCTACTTATGTATGCTACATTCAGCAAAGGACTCTGGGAACGTACCTACTTATGTATGCCACATTCAGCAAAGGACTCTGGGAAATTACCTACTTATGTATGCTACATTCAGCAAAGGACTCTGGGAACTTATCTACTTATGTATGCTACATTCAGCAAAGGACTCTGGGAACTTACCTACTTATGTATGCTACATTCAGCAAAGGACTCTGGGAACTTACCTACTTATGTATGCTACGTCATAACATGCTTTTCAAAAGATGTATCAACATCTTGAGGTAGACCTTTGCTGAAAAACGTTGTCACATTCTGAGTGGTTGGAAGGAAATACCCAGTCAAATACCCTCAGACTCCAGATGTTAGATCATATATTTGAAAGTATCACAGTGCTTTGCAGCTGTGTGCTTATAGTTTTGCAATATCATTTCTCATTAATCTGGCATTTAGCAAAGGACATCTTAAATCACAAAATGTAAATTTGTAGACAGATTTTATTTTTGATGATTTGGTTAGCCCTGCTAAATGTCACCTATTTTAAAAGGGATCCCGAGGTAGTATTCATACCAACTTATGGTAATTTGGTTAGAACCCCAAGGAAATTCCTCCCACTATTTTTGTGTGAGCTTCATGGCTTTTTTTGATATCCATCTGAGTTACCACTAACTCAAACCAATGAATCAACCCACCAAGTGTCAGGGTAGAACCCACAGCTTTGTGATCCTCCTGGTAGCAAAGACAAACATGATTCCTGCTTGGTTAAAACAGTTGCATGATATGAACAACTAAAAGGGGATACCTTTTAGTGAGTCAGTAACTGACTTACTGATATCCATTTCATTAACTCCACAAGACTGAACAGGTAACCTATTACAAATATTATAACTTCCCTTGAGCTTTAGTAACTTTAAATTTAAACACATGAACTCAGGGCTTGCTCCTGACATTAAAACAAAATACCAGTGATTTACCCTTTCAGTTTTACAGGCATAACCAAATGACAGCTACTGAATCAGTCATGAAGTTAAAAAAATATTAGCATTAAAAAATAGGTGTCTGTAAAACAATATTTATTTATTTAATTATTTACATTTTTTTACCAGCAAAGTCTGACTAGGCTAGAAGCCCATTTTAGGCAGAGACCCGGGGAGAAAAGCTCCACAGAAATATACACAAAATACAATAATTAGAAAGTACAATAGTATACATACAGTAAGATGTAGAATACACACCATCTAGTCTATACAAAGTAGTATTTAGTACAGTTTTCTAGTAGATACGGGTTCAAAAAGAAAAACATACAAGCATTTCAGTGAAAATCACTGTGAGAAAAATAAAATTAGTACTGTGTACATATTAAATAACAGTTATGAACAAATGAGATTTCCTTTACATATATATATTTTTGAGTAGTAATTAACACTGAGGAGAGGGAGAAAATGAGTTAAGGCATGGACAGTGTGTTGAGAAAGTTCCTTATTGATATTCTTTAATCAATGAACATTTTTAAAAGTAGTTCTAGCCCATATGATTTGGAGAAGTGGCAAAATGTTTGGGACAGATACCTCTAACCTTCCCAATCTTATATTTTAGAGGCTTATTGCAGCTATTGCACACTTTCAACAAAACGTCAATTTACACGTCTTGAAAATGCTGTATTTTCCCTTAGAAAAGTAATCTGTTGTGCAGAAATGGTCCTGAACAACTGCAGTTTAATGAATCATTTGCAGTGAACTTCTACTTGTATGATACTATTGTCTGTTCTTGTTACAAAAAGGCATTAAAACTTGAAAACATGTCTCTGCTGAATGCCAGAAGGTGAATTTACTTGTTAACACACAAATCATACCTCTCAACTTCTTTGCTCAAGAATACTGCACAAAACAAAAAATAATACAGGGTCAGTGGCCCAAAATCAGAGGCAATTTTAAATGTTACTCTAAATCACTTAAAATGTCAATAGAACAACAGGCTTTGCATCAACATAGAGATTTTGAACATCAAGAAGTATAAAACTATAGTGCCTGGCATATTGACTTACTCTAATATTCAATGATTTACCACAAAATCATTTTTATGAGGGACAGGGCAAATATATGAAACTATAATGCCTGGCATATTGACTTACTCTAATATTCAATGATTTACCACAAAATCATTTTTATGAGGGACAGGTCAAATATATGAAACTATAATGCCTGGCATATTGACTTACTCTAATATTCAATGATTTACCACAAAATCATTTTTATGAGGGACAGGGCAAATATATGAAACTATAATGCCTGGCATATTGACTTACTCTAATATTCAATGATTTACCACAAAATCATTTTTATGAGGGACAGGGCAAATATATGAAACTATAACGCCTGGTATATTGACTTACTCTAATATTCCATGATTTACCACAAAATCATTTTTATGAGGGACAGGGCAAATATACGAGGCAAAGTCAGAGAAGTTCTGCAAAATTTGGGACAAGGAATGTAGAATTAGGGGTACTGAGCTCCAAAATCAATTTCAGCCATGTCCTCTGGCACAGATAGATAAAGTCCTGACTATAGCAAAATGTTTTACAATGGCTTTATTATGCTCTTCCTGCATAGCAAACTCATATGCATACTCTCTTTATTGCAGGCAAGAAAATGTATATGTTTCTATAAAGTCCTTTTTTTTATAAAACATCTGCCAACAAATACTGAAATACTCAGACTGATGTTTGAATTAGAAGTCATTTTATAGTACACATGGAGCCTTGCAAGTAGGTAAATGAATAGTCTTTCAATAAACACTTTTGTACATTGCTTGTACGATATTAGGAGATGTCAAATGATCTCGCTGTATATTTCTAATTGTGAATCCTAACTGCTGTATTCGTTCTTGTACTTTTTATCATTCAGATTCCTCATGCTTCCATTTAAGGGGTGAGTAATCATTGTCTAAAGTTTGTAAGTGTGGCAATGAAATGTTGCCCTTTTCCTTTTTGTGGTCAGCATGTTGTTCATGCTGCATTTCAGTCTGTCGATCAGCAGTTGGACGACCATCACCTTTACGACAACAAAGTAACATTTTCAGCGCACACAATAACCCAGTATTGATCTTGACTTCTGTCATCTTTGATTTTCCAGCTAATGCTTATTAAATAAGCAGTCCTACATTCATAGACATATTTTGAACTGATTGTTAGTTTAAAACATGCAGCCACAATGGAATTAAGTCATGCCTCTGTGATTTATACATGTGCAAGACATCTTAGAAATAATGATGTACAGTTGCAAAAGTGCAGTCACATTATAACAAGTATGAACATGAGGCAAACGGTTGGTTTAGTCTACCCAAGTTATTTGTACAATCTCTCATGAGATCACCCCTCCCTCAGTCATGCTACCTTAAGACCAGTACAGAGTTTATCCCAACCACCTAGCCTAGCAAACTATTCCACATAGCCATCACCTTCTCCATGAAAAAAGAAAAATCATGTTCATTCAGATTAAATTTGGATGACACACTTTGTAGCTGAAATTAATTTTCCTTTCTTCTTATTCAGCACACAATCAAAACACTAATGCTGTGTGTTTCTTTCTTTTCAGAGATCAAAACTAGGAGAATATTGCAAATAAACATATCACAGACTGGGAAGAGAATTAATGTCAAAATATGGCAGATCAACAGGTGACCACTGTGGGCTTAGTAAATGAAAGAACAATACACACAAAAAGTTCTTCCTTTAAATAGAACTTCTAATTTGCTCCCTGAGAAATAAAAGAGTCACTCTCATGTTGTTAAGTCAGAAAAAGCACTGATATATGCATTTATATGAAGCAATTAGCCTGGATTATTAAACTAATGTACAGTGGACATATAGAATGCTTTCTTTTTCTTTTTTTTTGGGGAGTTTACAAAATAATATTGCTTTGTTGGTGCTGACGGTAGTTCATTTATATGTTCATACTTCAGATCACATATGAGCCTGTCATACAACATGTCAGCATTTTTGTTTTAATTGTGATATCATTACATTCTTGGTAACATCCAATACTATAGTGGATAAATGCTTTGAAACTGGATATGTACATCATTTGTGAACTTCAATCATTTGGAATTGTTAACACAGTTACCCTGATGAAGGTTTTAATTAACACAGCTGAAGGGAAAATGGAGATAGCTGTAATGTTATAAATGATATAATTCATGATGAAAGTAATGTGAGATAGGAAGGTTTGGAACGAGAATGAAGCTGGATCATTGGTCTCTTGATTTCTAATCTACCTTCAAAGATCTGATTCCTAGTAAGTATAAAATTACATACTTGCAGAAAAAGGAACCAGACTAGAAAATGAAGTCATCGCAAATGAAACAGAAGAAAAGAGAAAGGCATACAGAGAGAGTGATAAACACAAACACACACAGAGAGACTCTTTTATATAAATATATATATATATATATATATATATATATATATATATATATATATATATATATATACATACAGAAAGAGAGACAGAGCGAGAGAGTTATGGAATGAGAGAGAGAGATAATGACGGAAGCGAGAGAGAGATGACAATGACCTCTCCTTTAGGCTCATTTAGATGCATTGTCACTATATATTCTAAGAACAGCAGGAAATTTACCCTGGTATGGATCCACGTATGGTGATGCATTAAAGTTTTATGATCATTTTTGTCAGCATGCTTACAACCATAATGATCAGGTGATTATTTCCTGAACACTTAATTTTCTTTCTTTCTGATGCTGTCTGCATTAATCTGGTGTATTTTTAACTGCTTATAGCCTAGCTTTGCTCAGGTCCTTCTTTGTTCTATATAGACATAATAGTGATACATCTTAAATTCACATGCATACAATATTATTACACCTTCTGTCTGTTCTTCAGCAAGTATGTTGAAAACTGAAGTTGAAAAGTGCTAAATGGAAATGTATAGGTTTTTCTTTCGCTTGTCTTGGCAAAAGTAGGTTGAATGCAGGACAGCATTTTTCCTTTATAAACCCTGACTGCATACCATCAATGCAGCTTGATATTAAATGAGAAATTTGCACAATGAATCAGTGTTGACAGAGTTATGTCCAAACACACACTGTGACTCCTACACAGAAAAAGGGAAAGCTAATACATCAATTTTTGAAATGGAAAATCATCATATACTCACTGAAGGTATTCATAGTCTTACAACAATTATATAACTTATCCATGAAGCTTCTCTGTTCAACGTAAGTGCATTTTTCTTTCATCTGTCAGTCTGGTTTCACTCTTATCTTAGCACTACATTGGCATTTCTGGGTAGCATGGCACCTGAAGATGCAACGTGAAGGTTTGTATGACAAGTCAACCCTCGGAACATTGATCACATTTACTGAGGTTAAGTCCCCAGCTTTTTGAAGGCATTCCTCCTTAATATTATCACGTCTATCTCTTCACATCAAGACAGTGGTCATGTTATGTTTTGAAACACAGAGCACTTAATATCATTTATTAAATTACACAGCTAATAAACTCTCTGTAAGCTGCTATGATGTGACATAATTCTCAGTTTCCTATACTAATGATTTGTCAATCATTTAGCACTGCATTCAACAGGGACATGGATAGCTGTCATTCACTTGGTCATAGCTAAGTGGCAAAGAATGCCCTTTGCTTAGCAATTGCAGAACGTTCACTGTTTAATGACATAAATGGGTCACCTCTATATTGTAGTGCCAAAGTATTTAAACAGACCTGATGTGATGGATAGGAACAGAAAGATAGAATACTGTTTCTGTACTAATGGAAATCCATATAATTGCTGCAAATGCACTAACATCATTCTTTTGTGATCACTGCTGTCCCTCATAGGATACAAATCTGCAAAATATGTCCTCTACACACCCATATTTTAAATTTTAATTTGAGATGAAAAAGCTGTTTTGGACATGGTACTTTTCCAAAACTGAGCGATTCAGTGAAATGTGAGTAAAGGGAACTACACAGGCTAAAGGTGGTCTCACTGGAAGGGTTTTGGGTGCAATGAGGAAGCAGATCAAAAGTAAACAACATTCCAGTCCTAGATTATAGGGAAACAGTTGGATGCAGACAGGTTAATTGATAATATATTCCTGGGAGACAGGAAGAAGTAAGCAGTTACTGCAGGGCTCTGAGACTGCACAAAGGAAGGAAGAATAAGCAAGAAGGTGAAACTCAGGAGAAAACAGAAACATAAAGAGAAGGAAAAAAAAGCCAAATAGGAGCACCAGTGCAATGATATGAAAGAAAAGGAGGGCATACATATGACCTTGGGAGAGAGCAGATTGGTAGAAGAAAAGGTATACAAAGGCCCATAGGCTAGGAATCTGCCTATCAACATCATAATGGCAGTCAGTAGAGAGATGGGGATTTGTCAGCATGTTCTATGATAAGTCAAATTCCTTTAAATTTGCTAATGAGAGGGAAAGTAGGAAGCAGGAACATGAAGTCCTGGTGTCAGAGGAGAGGTGATATGGGGAAGGGGCAAGGCAATAAGCTGATCTGCTAAATAAATGCTTGGCTTTTGTCTTCACAGTGGTGAAGTGGGGAATTATATAAGCCTGGGACATGAGTGGGGAAGGTAAACTACCATCCTGAGGTACACTCTCTGTGAACACCACCCTGGGCCTTACATGCACAATACCACTGTGTGAGCCCTAGTACCATCAGAATAGAATACCTAACTGAACAATTGTGGGTCTGTGGAATTACCTTGCAACTACCATCTGGTTAGTCTGGCTTTGCATCTTACATGCTCCTGATCGAAACCCTCAGTAGGACATGTAAAGGGATCTTGGCCATCAGTGGCTAACTGGATCACCATCAGTATAGCTTCAGCAATTAGACATCGTGTCAAACAATAGTCTGCAGATCGGTGAGGGGATCCTGAGTAGAAATGATTCAAGGATCTGCTTAGTGTTGTATATTTTAACTTCAGCAAGGCTTTTGACTCTGTATCATGCTGAAGAAGCTAAAGAAAATTAAAGAATACAGAACTGGATGAGAAAAGGAAGTAGAGAGTTGTTGTCAGAGCTGAATCATCAAAAAGAAAGGGGATGATTAGCAGACTGTCCAAGATGCTGTAGCTAGCTGCTCTGGTGCCCTGTGTCATCCCCCAGTGTGATGTCCTCCCCAACTTTACACTCAGGAGCAAAAAAAAAGCTCTGTAGCAAACTAGAAAGCAGCTTGCTAAACTTATACCACAAGCAAATTCTGAAGATCTTCAGTTATGACAGTGAAAGCAGTATCAGCATTCATTTCCGTATTGGCGTTTGAAAATAGCGCTACAGAAAAGAATGTCATTTCTGCACTATTGACAGGTCTGCATCTGCTGATAGCACCCCTTAACATCTTGCAACAGGGGTGGCTGCCCCTTTCACCTCACCCTAGCTACACCTCTGAATAAAGCATCAGCAATGATATGATCTACCCATTTTAGCTCTCAGCTTCTGAGAAAAATCTTACAGTGGTACAAATAGCCTCTATACTCTGCTTTATACCCCTAGCACATAGACTCGAGCACTACTACCACATTTAAAAAAATAAACATTTCCTAAATCATTAGACACCCCAACTATGTTTCAGTTCCCTTCTATTTAAACCACTTAAGTAAAACTCCTTTTCCTACCGGGCAGGCAAATTTACTGTTACAGAAAGAACCTACAACCTCTGGTCCCAGCCATCCCAAGCACCAGCACTGCACCATATTCAACAACTGCAAGCAAAAAAATGCAGCAACAACAGCTTCTTCTTCATTGGACAAAAAACTGTCAATCCATTCCCCAGGATATCAGACATGCCACTGATCTGCAGGAGTTCAGGAAAGCTCTTAAACAATTCTTAATAGAACAAGCTCAGTGTCATTGCTTCATGCAGATCACATTTCCTAAACTCAAAATCCACACTTTAAATTTTGACAGTCCAGCCAACTGGCTCACCAGTGACTTCAGTCACCCAGCATAACATCCCTCACATAAGCAATCCACACTCAGTCTCCAAAGCATCCCCTTTGATCACCACCTCTTTGCACTTTTTTACTCCCACCAGCTAATACTAACCATCTAAGCTGTTCCTTATCCTACCATTATACCTCTCAACCTGTTAGCACAAGAAATCTGGACAAATCCTAACATAATGGGGGGACAAGGGCACAAAAATAGGGACAGATTTTAAATATTGCTCTTATAAACTTAGTTGTTAGAATAACAGGATTTGTGTTAGCATGCATTTTTCTGAAGGGTATGAAGCCTGAAACTCAAATGTACTTTATTATTTAGTGACTCCTATCCACAAATCATCCCAGTGAATTACCAGAAAACCACAAATTTTATGAGGAGCAGACCAAAAATATGAGGCAAAAATCTAGACCTTCTGTGAAAGTCTGGGGAGTTGACAGCTATGCCTACCATGATACCCACTTATGTCCTTAAGGGGTCATTTTTCATATTTTCCATGGTTCCCTATTATATAAGGTTTAATGATGTGAAAACTCCAGCTTAGTTGGGTCTTTCTTGGGAGTTTTTACTGAATGTTGATTTCCGTTTTCACTATTTTACACTTTGGTTTGGACTTTTCTACCACAATCTAATAGAAAGCAGCTGTATTTACAATATGTCTTGCAACCAGCCTCTACTCTCACTACAAACCTTTCATAACTTATGTAAAATGCTGTCTTCTCCCACTTTTTCTGACCTATGTCTCATTTGTCAGTTATGCTCCTAACTTTATTTTACTAAAACTCTTGGTAAATAATGTTTCATTTGATTTGTGCATTTCTGAGTGTTGCATCTCATTTCTTTATTTATAGATATAAATATAGATATAGATATAGATATAGATATACAGCAAAGTCTCAGTTAACTGGCACCCATAGGGACTGGTAGATGCTGGATAACTGTAGTTTCTGGTTGCTTGAGAGTTACTATTAAAAATAGGCCTGAATAATACTGTACCCTAAATTATTTGTTTGGTTTGACTTGTTCTCAGGTTGGGGAGAGAAGGAATTTATTTTTAACTTTCTTTTTAAAACTCTAAAACTTTAAAAGCATAAGGTATGTTTCTGCAGGGGATAAGCAGAAAGTGCAACACATGAAAATTGTACTGTATTTCTTAAATATTTTTTGCTGGTTGCTTGAGTTACGGTTAACTGAGAGTTTACTGTAGATTAGATATAGATATAGATACATTGTATGCAGACATTGAAAACAGGAACAAAGGTCCTTAAAAACTAGGAATGATCAGCTAAAAAGCTGGACAGCTAATTAGCTTAAAAGTTGAATACCAAATAGCACATAACTCTTTTCCACTTCCTGTAGAAACGTGGGGCACTACTCAGAAACATATTTAATAAGCAGAGTGTCAAAAATGATGGCAAATATAAGCACATTATCAAAGAGACACTAGAATATTAGTAGACTGTACTGTATTGTAAAATTCTACCACACAAGGTCATTTAGTTTTGCTTCAGTAAAAGGGAGATGTAAGATGTGTGTCCCTTTCTTTAAATTATTGTTGCCATGAATATATTAGTCATGTGGTGTGGTTTTCTGTATACTACACAGCTTTAAAAATCACATGTGATGAATGGAATTCCAAATATTATTTGAAGGGGTCAATCAAGCCTGAAAATAGGGACATACTTCCAAAAATAGGCACATCCTGTGAAGGGGTAAATCATGTCTGAAAATAAGAACATTCCTCCAAAATAGGGATAGTTGAGAGGTCTAACCCCAGATGAACCTACAATAGGTTCTCTTGGGTTACTGCACTACCCTTGTAAATAAATTTAAATAAATAGAATAAAAAAATTATAAATACATTATAACCCTGTATGCATTCATTAACCTTCCATGCAAAGTGAATTACTTGCATGCAATTTCACTGAAAACATTAACCAGTAGCGTTTTCTCAATGCAAAACAACATTATTTCCATTCTCAAAATGGCAACATTTTTGTCATTTTCTCCTAAACTGGACATCTCTTCTCTCTTACTCCAGCAAATCACACAGAATAGTTTGCACTGAGTTTCCACCTTCATTTGATCCCACACACACTCAGGTACCACTGTCACATTACCTATCTTGCATGTCCACCACCTGATTAGTGTATTACATTTTCCAGTTTCTACAAATGCACCTCAAGTGTTTTTCACCTCACCACATGTCTGCGGCTGTACCAGAGATCTCTACATATTTCTGCTACTATTTCCCTCTTCCTAAATAACCACTTCCCACTATCTTCCCTAAAGGGCCTATCTCAGTACCAAAAGATTGCCAAATTCTGGTAATCACGGCCACACAGCTAGAAACCGCACTCTCCAAAGCTAAGAATACAGCATCCATGGGACCAGATGACATCCCAGGCTGTGTACTACATGAACTACAAAATGAACTGGCACCTCACCTAAGTGTCATGTTTAATCATAGCTTCACTTCAGGCTTCGTGCCCACTGAGTGGTGCACAGCGACAGTTATCCCACTCCACAAGGGGGGATCCACCTTGGATCCCAGGAACTACCGTCCCATCAGTCTGATGAGCCTGATCTGCAATGGCATGGAACGCATTATCAAGGAACTTATAAACAAAGACATTGGCAACCTTCAAACACTGGACCCCATCCAGTTTGGGTTCGTGAAGGGCCGATCTTGTCTCCTAAATCTGACTGACTTCTTTGAATCAGTCTCTAGAGATGTGCAAGAAGGTAAGGAGGTCTACACAGCCTATCTGGACCTCGCCAAGGCCTTCAACACCATCCCTCACTCTGGAATCACAGATAAACTTACTAAGCTGGGCATAAATCCCTATGTCACTCGATGGATTGCCAACTGGCTTACTGACAGAACCCAGACTGTAAAAGTAGCTGACTGCAAATCTAGCTCCAGACAAGTGACAAGTGAAGTACCTCAGGGTTCATTCATGGGACCGCTCTTGTTTGGCATCTACTTATCTGAAGTACAGGCCAACACTAAGGGACTCTGGCTAACAAAGTTCACAGATGACTGCAAACTGGGAGCCATTATTGAATCCCCAGATGATGTGGATATTCTACAAAAGGGCCTTACAGAAACAGATGTTTGGTGCCAGAGCCCTGAGCTCAAGCTTAATGCCAAGAAATGTATAGTTATCCCCTTTGGGAAAAAAACATGTTCCCATGAATTATCACATAGGTGGCAGTACACTAAACACCAAAAATGTGATGAGAAACTTAGGGACACAGGTGGACAGTGGTCTCACCTTTGATAACCACATCACCACAACAGTCAGGAAATCCTTCTATATGGCACACCTCATCATTAAGGGCTTTTCATCCAGAAAAAAGGAGGCCATTGTCCCACTGTACTCATCCCTCATTAGACCCATTATAGAGTACAATGCCCCATTTGGTATGTACCTCACAAAACATCTGCAACAGCTGGAAAGGCCACAGAAATACCTCACTAAAAGAATCACAGGCCTAAAGCAGATGCCCTGTGCTGACCATCTAAAAAAACTCCAGCTATACTCTGTGGCATATCATCTACTCAGAGGCGATCTCTGCTTAACAGACAAGGCCATGTCAAACCCTGAGCTGTTGGACATGCTCCACTTGAAGAAATATCAATTCCTCAGAGCCACACGCTCCAGGATCTAAACCTTGTCATCACAATGAACAGAACATGCTGGAGGGATAGATTCCTGACCCAGAGACTCCCCATACTCTGGAATAGACTGCCCATACATGTCAAGCAGAGCGCCTCCTTGGCCCTTTTCAAAAGGAACCCTGACGATTGGATGGGAGATAGGAAATTCACCCCGGGGAATCACGTCAGTCGCCCTGCTAGACAGGGGTCCAGGAAATTAAATATTGTGGGAAGAAATATCCAGGGAATTGTTATGGTTAGGCTTGTATAGGCCCTAGGGCCAATAGCCTAGTACCAACATATGAACCTATGAACTTATGTCCTTTTGTATGAAAATGATACTAAACTTATGATGTATCTCTAATTTTAGCTCATAGCTAATTTTCTCAGACCTGAAAAATAATTTTGTTTACTATATTTATTTTCTCCCTACAGGGTTTTCCTATTACCCCCATAGCTACTCTGCTTCTCAGTGTATACCAAAGTGGCTGCCTGATGGCCAGGCTCTTTGATGCATATGAACATCCATACACTCATCACACTGACTACAGCCTAAGTTGTGTTAATGAATGTTAGTGATTGTAAGAATTCAGGTGACTCACTTCAGCCTCATTCAGATTTTGTAGCATCATCTAAGTGGTCACTAGCACAGTGAATCCAACAGTATCCCCTTCTTCAAGATGTGATGAGTGAGTTATGTCCTTTTGTATGAAGATGATACTAAACTTATGATGTATCTCTAATTTTAGCTCATAGCTAATTTTCTCAGACCTGAAAAATTATTTTGTTTACTATATTTTTTTCTCCCTACAGGGTTTCCTATTACCCCCATAGCTACTCTGCTTCTCAGTGTATACCAAAGTGGCTGCCCGATGGCCAGGCTCTTTGATGCATATGAACATCCATACACTCATCACTCTAAATACAGCCTAAAGTTGTGTTAATGAATGTTAGTGATTGTAAGAATTCAGGTGACTCACTTCAGCCTCATTCAGATTTTGTAGCATCATCTAAGTGGTCACTAGCACAGTGAATCCAACAGTATCCCCTTCTTCAAGATGTGATGAGTGAATCTAAACTTTCCAGTCACTCTCACCCTTCCTGACTAGTTCCTCCAATTCCCAGTTCCCTAATTAATCCTGGGTTGTCTTTGACGCACTGAAAGCTTTATCCCTGTTTGCCACAGGGATGGGTAAACTGAAAACTGTTTAGCCTATATTAGATTAATCTTTGAACAAAATGAAAAAACTGAGAAAGGGATGAAGATGAAATGCTTTTGATGTATCACAAAATATGGCCAATGTTCTTAACACAGGAGTGGAGCTCTTCAAAGTAGCCAACCCAAAAGACTTCATCACAAACTCTGCACCTGAGCACCGTATTCACTTCCTTCTAAATTCATCAGTAGGTGATAAAGATTCTTTCAGTGAAACACTAGCTGCATTAACTATTTCCATGAATGTTGGACTCATGTCTTGACCTGCAACCAGTTGCTTCCCATTCCTGAAAGACTGAAGCCAAGTCAAATCCTCTGCTTTTGCAAAGCCCCAGCTTAAACAGTTGTCAGTGACAGCAAGTTGCTAAGCTCTTCCTCTTTAAATTACTTTGCCGCTGCCTTAACTCAATGCTCTTAGGCTAACATCTTTAACATGAAAAACAAAATTCAATACCACATCACTTTTACTGATAAACAGAAAAAAGTACTTCAAATTTGCATTTATCCTGTTTATAGGTAAGTAATAGGCCAGCTGCCTTTGTGGGACATTTTAAGCTTAGGGAGTTTCAGTATCAAGGATAAGAAATCCAACCCTGTACTACGTGTCTGTGATGTAATCACCTTAACCTTTTTGTCAGACCTCAAACCCCTTTTTTCCATCTTACACACTCATCAATTACCACGCAAATCCAATAACAACATGTGGTTATGACCTAAGATAACTGGTCTGCCCAAGTTGTTTTGTAATTTCAAAGGTGACCTTCTAGTGGAGGCTACAAAAATAGCATCAGGTTGCAGTGGGTCACCAGAATACTTATGATCACCAAACAATGACTGTAAGGTAACTATCATATTAGACTCACCGGCGTTTTCTGTAAAATCATGAAATGTATCTTGCTCAACCTTATAAACAATGACACTGGTAACCTACAATTCTTTAACTGTAATCAGCTCCCTTTCCTGAAAGGTAAAACCTGTCTCCTTAATCTGGTTGAGTTCTCTGAAGATGCAATAATGGAATAGACGTCATTGACAAAGGCCACTCTGCCCAAACTGCTTATCTGATTCCACATGCTGTAATTACTAACAAACTACTAATTTAAAAATAAACAACTTCATCACCCACTGTGGTGCAAGCTGACTCTCTGATTGAAAAGTGTAATATGTGGTGGTACTTTCTCATCTAAAAGGTACTCCATTAGTAGAGCCCACAGTACTCTCTTTTGGGTCCTCTGATCTTCACCATCTACAGTCTGAAAATATATATCAAAGGTTTATAGCTAACCAAGTTTGCTGACCCAGAAGCGATATTTCATGTACCCATAACGTCTTTAAGCTTAAAGCCAAAAAATGCAGTATGCTTGCCTTTAGGAAACAAGTTTATCCTACTGATACCAACATACATACGAACCCTGCTTAAGACAGATACAATTATTAGAGAGCAAGGAACCTTTCTTGACAAAAAAATCGTTTGATTTTCATGTGTCAGTTACTGCTTGAGAAAATCCTTCTAACTCGTCTAGTTAATTACCAAAGGTATATAATCCCCTGGGTCAATGTCATGTCATAATCCTAGCTGTTGTTCCATCATCAGGCCTATCATAGAATACAATGCAGGATTTGGAATGTACTTCTCAAAAAACCCTGCCAAACTAGAAGCACTGCAACATTTACTAACTGCAAAAAATCAAATAGTTCTCTTAGCTACCAGGACAGAGTAAAAAAAACACATTTTTCTTTCTCCTACCAACTTCTACAAGGTAATATTTGCCTCACCATACTGGTTCTGAAAGAGCTTTATCCTACTTGAACTCCTCCACTTTGATATTACTGGTAATACTAAAATTATTACAAGGGCCTCATTCTTTATTGTAACATTTATTTTATTTATGTATTGAATTTGAGAACCTGGGAAGGACACTGATCCCATTGGACCTCTTTCAGTCTCAGCCTGGGGCAATCATAATAGATACATGACATTATATACTGTGCGAATGATATGTGTATGTATATAGATAGACAGATAGATTATATACAAATTGAATATCAGAGTTGGCTTTTGAGTATAAAGGCCATAAATATGTGATATTATGTGGTGGTGTAGCGGTTAACACTATCGCCTCACAGCAAGAGGTTCTCCAGTTCGATTCTCGGCTGGGGTGCCTTCTGTGCAGTCTGCATGTCCTCCCTGCATTTGTGTGGGTTTCCTCCAGGTGCTACAGTTTCCTCCCACATTACAAAGACATGTGTCTGGAGCATTTGTCCCCGGGCCTCTGCTGGAAATTGGCTCATTCCAAGTTGGACTTTCCTGATAAACAAATGTTAAATAAATAAATAAATTATGTACAAACTTACAGACAAAACACATTATATGCATGCACTATACACAGAGCAGATATCAGAGTTGGCATGCTGAAAGAATCAGAATGAAAGGTATAGTAAAAGCAAGGGTATGTAGAGGGAAGAATGTTAGAAGAGGTACATAGCAACATAAACAAGACCCCTCGCATGACAAAGAAGGTAACGCATTGCCTTCTTTCAACTGTTGCATTGATGATTTGATGAGCCTGCAAACATTTACTGCTAGCATAACCAGTATGGTACTCATTGAGATAAGGTAGCAAATCTTCCCAGAAAACTGTCTGCATTGCATGCCTATGCTCTATGTGGTCACCAGACTGGCTGCTAGTGCTCTGTAAGAACTTAAAAAAATCTATGAACAACTATACAAGTACAGAGAGAAAGGATGGTACTCAGAACTAGTTAGTCATAGGCTTAACCTTGCAAACTGCACTACTAGTTAGTCATAACCTTAAACTCGTAAACTACACTACTAGTCATAGCCTTAATCTTGTGAACTATACTAATAGTCTTAGCCTTAACTTTGTGAACTGATCTACTAGCTAGTCATATCCTTAACCCTGTGAACTACACTACTAGTTAGTCATAGCCTTAATCTTGAGCACTACAGTACTAGAGTAAAGCAGTAAATCTGCCATTTTAACACTAAAAAAACAAAAACCTGTGTGCCATACCGCTCATAAGCTGAATGTTCTTATATTTCATGAGCCCAGACAGTCCTGGCCTGTACTGCAGATACATAGCCTCCCCATGGTAAAATAATGCCTCATTGATTCCATTATATGCCATAGATGGCTGTTTTCAAAAACTCCAGTGTCTTATTTACAGGATCAGCATATCGACTGATGTTAGACACCTCACAGCAGTGATCAGCAGGGGATGCAAAAACTCTTCCTAGTGTTGCCATCATTTTTAATATTTCTGCATTATCCTTGCAAAACATACTCTGTCATGTCACTCAATCTGTATACTTTGCTCTGGGCAGCTGCTATGAAATAAGTTATTATGGTCTCAATTCATACTGTACCAGGTATACCATGAGATAAGCTGGTGGTATGATAAACTAAGCTACACAGCTTCTGTATATGAACTTTTATTTTTTCCTATGGGTTATTACATCTTATACTTAGCCCATCTTTTAGTAATGCTGTATTCTGGCAATTTGTCTTCATTACTTCTTAATTTTTTCGACATTATTTATTGCTAGATCTTACATTTTGCTTGCTTGTCTCTTACTTGTATTTGTAACACCTATCTTTACAAATGAACTTCCTCCTAATTAGACTTATTAATCCCAGCAGTTAAATACAATGTAGGATAAATACAAAGGGTGCTGCATGGACAGGGGGCTTTAGATCGAATATCTAAAATGAGTAAGTAAAAGAGTGAAATGTTACTGCAATCCTTTCAGCTCTCAGAAGGGGATCATATTCCAAGTTAAGATTGAAATGAGTAAATGGTAAATGTTATGAAGAATGTTTGCAGAAAAAATACATATGTCAGTGGCTCAAAAAGTTACAAAATTGCCTTTGTTGCTGAGTTGCTTTTGGTGCTGGAAGATCAGACGACTGTGGGTTTTATTTCTACAACAAGTTCTTGGATTAATTTTTCCAGTACTGGCATTGCATTGCAATAAAACTGGGGTGCTATCCTTTGGGTGACGTGTTAAACAAAGGTTCTGTCTGCCTTTGCTGGTGGTAGCATAGGTGGATGCAAAAAATCTATATAGGTTCATAGGTTCAAAGGTGTTTATTAGGCTAATGACCACAAGGGCCTTTTTAAGCCTAGCCATGCATCACAAATCTCTGACAAGTTCTGATACCCTTGATAAGAGCAAGAAAAAGGGACATTATACTCAATGATAGATCTGTTGAATGCAGAATACAGTGGACCAATGACTTCTTTGGACTTAGATGCCATACCTTTGTTTATAAGTTGCACAACACAGAATGATTTCTGACTAGTGTAGACACATGATGGTCACAGTCTAGATTACTGACTATGTGTGTCCACAAGTCCCTGAATACTGGGTCACCTCTTAGGGGTGTGTTGCCAACATGATAGTTGCCTGGGGTGGATGACTTCCTGAAGGATACTATTATGCATTTCTTACCATTTAGTTTTAGTCTATGACTCTGACTCCAGTAATTTTTCTCTGTCAGCCCTTCCTGGAGAACATTTGTGTCACTGGGGGATTCTATGACTCTGCTCTTAATTTGCAATTATTTGCAAATTTAGTCAGCCAGAGGGCATTGATGCTGGTCTTGATTTCAGAGAAGTAAATGCCAAAATGGAGCAGTCCCAGGACCCATCCCTAAGGTGAGGGACTCTGCTTGTGACTGGCCTCTTTGTAGAGGTGGACTTCTCAATTCTAACTTCCTGGGTGCTGTCTGTGAGCTGGCTATCCACTGAGTGACATATGAGTTTATACTTACCTCCTGAGTTTGTCAATGATGCCTGAGTGGGATATTGTGTCAAATGCCTTGACCAGGTCAAGGTTCATAGTGTGAACTGTTTAGCTGTCAAACATTGTTTTGGTGACTTTCTCAAAGATGTCTGTCAGTTTGAATAGGCTTGACCAATCCTTGACTAAACCAAATTGGGTTGGGTTCAGTGTCTGGAGGTTTCCTATGTCATTACTGATAATTTCCATGTTAAAGGGTTGACTGTTGCTGTTCTCCATTCATGAGGCATGAAACCTGTTTGAAGGCTACAGTTAAATAGCAATTCCAGAAGGCCTGATAGGTCATATTTCATGCTATTTCTTGACAGAAGGCATCCTGGGACATTGTCTGGGCCCACTGAAGCAGTGTAGTTGGCCTTAGAAAGATCATTAAGGACCTGCTCCCTAGTGATAGCATGGGGAGTTATATTTGATGTCATTTCCTGAAAAAAGGTTGAGGGGCAAAGAAAGGGCTATAGTTGGAGCTGAATTTATCAGCCAGTAGGCTTGCTATATCTTCTGGCTCAGTATAGGTGGTTCCATTAACAATGAGCTCAGGACACAATTGGATACTGCCTCTGAGGTTGCAGACATACCTAAAGAATATCTTGTGATTGTCCTTGTCCTGGGAGGCAAAATCTATCTTAAAATTTGGCTGTGGTAGACTTTATTTGTCCTCTGAGTTGTTTGTTTAGTCTGATGAGAGTGCTTTATTCTGCTTGGTGCTACATCTCCTAATTTTTGCCATGATTTTCTTCCTTCTGTTATACAGCCTACTAATCATGTGATTCCATCTAGGTGGCTTGTTTTTTCAGTTAGTTCTGTACTTCTTCCTGGTGCCAAAGGCTATTATCAAAATAAGTAGAAGTCCCTCAGGGCCCTGGCCCAATTTCCCTAGTCAGTATGAATATCATAGGTTCACAGGTTCATGGGTACTAGGCTAACTGCTCTTGTGGAAAGACAAAAAAACGGACCAGCACAGCGATAATGCAGGCAAGAATTATTTATTATAAATAGAATCCCATTAAACAAAATCAATGGTAAGGAAACCAGTTTCGGATGAAAAAACAGCCTTCAGTGCTGAAACAAAGTTCAATAATTCATTATCCAGCTTCAAACATCCTGGTCTTATATACACACTCAATTAAAGAGATATTGCCAAAAAAAAGAGATATTGCCAAAAATACTTTTGGGATTGTATAAGCTAGACCCATCTCATAGAAAACATGACATTAATAAAATCAAGAAAATTACTGAAGGTCTATTTCCAAAATATTGAATTAAAAAAATGAAAAAAGATTAATGAAAATAATGTTAAAATGAAAAAATAAAAAGATGTTTATTTTTATTTATTAACAAACACATTGCATGAAAGGGCAGGTTAGCATATTATATCATCTCATTTAATCCAGGTTTGAACAAAGCCCCTAACCTGGTTATCCACATTGTTTCCATATTGTTAAGTTTATTATGCCAACCTGCTTTGAAATTTCTATGCATTTGAATTTTGTCAATGATAATAAATTTATAGACAGCCGTAGGATGTTGAATGGTGTGTTTATAAAGAGCATTGGACAGACTGGGCCTTGGCACATCATCAGGCGGCCATGTTGTTTGTCAATACCTTAATTGGGTATTATGAAAGAACTATAGAATCACAAATAGTTGAAATCAATAAAGTTTGTATGGAGGCTCAGGTATTTCGGCAATATCTCTTTATTTGAGTGTGTATATAAGACCAGGATGTTTGAAGCTGGATAATGAATTATTGTACTTTGTTTCAGCACTGAAGAAGGCTGTTTTTTCAGCCGAAACCGGTTCCCTTACCATTGATTTTGTTTAATGGGATTCTATTTATAATAAATAATTCTTGCCTGCATTATCGCTGTGCTGGTCTGTTTTTTGTCTTTTCATATGGTTGGTTTGGACCCTGCACTTGTCCTACGTGTGTGCTTTTTGGTTTGTTCCTGTGTTCTGCTGCTTCACGCTGGGGACGCCTGAGGTGCAGGCAACATCGTTTTCGACAACTTATGAGTCTTTTTGGATTATTTCCATTACAAAGAATCCTTCTTCTGATATTCTGTTTGGATATCTTTATTTTATTTGCCAAGCTTTGGATTGTCGATTTATCTTGACAGGTTGTTCAAACTTTGAAGCAATATTTCCTCTACTATTGACTTTGGGCCTTTTTTTGTATTTCGTACATATTGGTGTAACTGGAAGACATCGTAGGCTGTGGTATCATTCTGCAGGACATATTCATCATTTTTTGGTTTCTGGGCAACAATTTTTACATTATAAGGTACTGTGGACTAAGGTATTTTGGTTATATTTCACGCTACCACCTGGATTGCTTGGATCGTTGCTGGTTTATTTACTCCATATTTATGTTCCAAAACCTTATGTGAACAATTTTCTTTTTATCACGCCTTGGCGTCATCAAAACAGTTTTTCAAGAAGTCCCTCTCCAAACTATGTACTGTGAACATGGGCGCAAACTTAAGGAGATCATGATGTTTTATTAAACACACCTTTTTTCTTTATTTTCCAACGGTTTTGACTACCTATATATTAACAAGGTACTGTGGACTTGAGTATATTTGTGCTTTGGTCCACTTTGCAAACTTTATAGTTTGCTTTTCGGCAGATTTAATATTGATTGTCCAATACATTGTTCTGTGAATTTACGCTTTGCATTACAACTACAGTTGTGGACTTTTTTCTCATTTGGACTATTAACATGTGTCCTTCTTATATTAGGCATTTATTTTACGGAAGGGTGATTTCATTATAAACTAACAAACACCACATTGGCTTGGGACTTTTAGGATCTGGTTTGAATGTCATTTTATAATTAATGGTTCTTTCTAGTTTTATATACTAGCTAACTATTTTTTGGCTTTCTAGATTGATATTGGCTGGGTGTGTTTTTTCTAATGACGAAGCATTGTTGATCCTTTCAAGATCACTGATAATTTGTTTTTTCATGATACTTTTTGGGCATTAGATATCAGGGTTATTTCTATAGAGCTAACCAATGCATATTTTATATGGACTGATGTTCAACAAGATTGGGAAGTGCTATATATCTAAACTAGGTGCCACTACTAAGTGCCTTACTTGACTTCTTAACAGTTTTATACTTCAGTTTATCAATTACTATTGATGCATGTGTATATATACCACAACATGGTTCAAACCTAGTTCTTATACCTCCGACATATCTCTTTTAATGAATAATATTTGCATATGGTTTTGTACTATAGTCATCTGAATTGTGGAATACATAACATACTTAAGTGAGCCTGCAACCCTAAGCCCTACACATTATATATATATATATATATATATATATATATATATATATTTTTTTTTTTAAAGTAATTTCATATCAGCTTTTGGGACAATTATCCTGGTTGGTATCTCCTTTTACTAGGGACGAAGGTCTATACAAATTCATGGCCTTTGTTATATCAACAGGCCTTATATTATAATAGGGACGAATGTCCAGTTGGAATTTACAAGGATTTGTTTCACAATACTGGTAGCAGAGACGAATTGTCGACTACAAGACTTATGTTATGATCTCATGAATATATAATAACTTATGCTCAATATTCAGTTTCTATCATCTCAAGTTTTCCACATTTAACCTTTTATATTGGTGCAAAGGCTTTTGTGTAGTGAGACAAATTGGCAACTATATTCAAAACTCAATAATATATATACATTTGGTCATACTAATTATTATATCAATATAGTGGTTGTGGTTGGTGGCTCACTTTATAAATGTACATAATTTTTTATTATAATTGTTTCTGATTATTTGTTCCACAATTATTTGGTCATATGCAGTACATAACCATATATAAATAGAGTGAGAGATATATACCTACTGTTTTAGACTTTGAGAGTTCTGTTTGGTAGGTTTAAGAACTTGGTTCCTGTATACCACACATCAGCTTTAATATGGACCTCAATGGCATCTTGCAAGGTCTATCAGCTGACAAAGATAATTTGGAAGCATTTGGCTTCCATAACAGGGATTCAACTAATAGCAACAATATTGATTGTGACTCCAAACAAAAATGTGGGCTCATTTTTCATAATCTGGCCAAAAATATGAAACATCTTAGGTCTAACATCTGGCATTTAAAGTTATTCAAGGCCTACAAACTCAAAGATATTACACCCAGAGGTCTTAGGATCCATTTACAACCCCTAGTGGCCAATATTGATCCTCAGTTATCACAAGACTGGGCCTTGGCACAACATCAGGCAGCCATGTTGTTTGTCAATACCTTAATTGGGTATTATGAAAGAACTATAGAATCACAAATAGTTGAAATCAATAAAGTTTGTATGGAGGCTCAGGTATTTCAAACCGAATCCTATTTCCAGGAACATATTTCCACTTTGGCCAAAGATATGGCTAATTTAGAACAACAATTGATCAAGAGAAAAACACACAAATTTAATCGAGATGTGTCTGATTATGATAAAGGCAAACCATTTATGGTATCAAAAAATGTCAGGTTCACTGATAGAGTGATTAAAAACAAAAGCAATCAAGGCCGAAAAAGGCCAAGGTCAATTTTAAGAAGGACAGATTCTTCAGTCAGTATGACTTCAGAGGATGAAAACTCCTCAGCTACTGATTACGATGTGCCCTCAAATCAGGCGTCTCCTGCTGCTAAGCGAAAACAGTCTGACCCTTTAGACCCTTTAGACATAAGACACGCAGGGGGGGCAGAAAGCACAGAAACAGACATGGGCACACCCAGTTTACAGGTACTGCTACAACAGATGGTGAAATAGTGAACAATGTACATAATATTTCATCTTTTGAATTATCACCTGTACATATCGAAGTACTTAATAAAGGTCTGAATTTTGTGCCCTCTGCACCAGTTTCTGAATTTAATTTGTTAAATGATGTTAATGATTTCTGTAGATTGATTAATCTTAAGATATTTTTTTCAGACCAAGAATCCACTCAAAGATCTACTGAGTTTAAATTTGGTAAATCGGACTTTGTACCGCCTATGGATAAACATGTTTCTATTTTTAAGGAATGTGTCACTAAAGAGTTGCATTTTTCTAACAGATACTTACCCATTCATCATAACCTTACTCAAGCTGAGAGACATGCATTAACTGAACTTCAACTTAACCATTCAATAGTTATTACTCCGGCTGATAAAGGGGGTGGTGTTGTTGTTATGGATCATAGCACATATAAAGATGAGGCCTATAGACAGTTGGCCGATACTCGGTTCTATATCAAGATGGTTGTTGATCCTACACCCAATTTTAAGGCACAGATAGATTCTCTACTGGATTTAGCAATGGAAGAGGAGATCATTAGTAGGCAGACTTGTAAACAACTCAAAGTGGCTGAACCTATGCCCCAATATTTATATTTACTTCCTAAAATCCACAAAGATTCTATCAATCCCCCAGGGAGACCAATTGTCTTAAGTAGAGGTTCTCTTACAGAACCACTTTCCGCATTCCTTACATATTATTTGAAACCTCTTTTGGTTCATGTTAGATGCAGGATACTATATACAACTGAATTTCTGAATATCATTCAGGACTCACAATTGGAAGCCGGTTGGTGGCTATGCACTTTAGATGTGTCATCTTTATATACAAGTATTCCACATGATGCCGGAATTACTGCTATTTCATATTGGTTAAATAAATCTGGGATATATTCCACTGGTTTCAACAATTTTCTGGTAAAGCTCACTGAGTATGTGTTATGTAAAAACATTTTTTATTTTGACAGAGAACCTTATTGGCAGATTAAGGGGACAGCAATGGGGGCTTCTTTTGCCCCAATATATGCTGACCTATTTATGGGATTTTTTGAGCAATCGTTCATCTATGATGTGGACCATAATCTGCATATAAATGATCTTGATATCTGGAGGAGGTACTTAGATGACTGTTGGATGGTGTGGCGTGGGGATAAGGACCATGTGTCTGATTTTGTTAAGTATCTTAACAACAATCCTTGGGATATACAATTTACCTTGAATATTGAATATGAAGAGATTGTTTTCTTGGATGTTGTTGTTTCCAGACAGATGGATCATACTTTAGCTACACATGTACATAGGAAGTTTCCTCAGTATAACACATTATTACATGCATCAAGCTCTCACCCCCACCATATCATCCAAAACATTCCGAAATCCCAATTTCTACGTATGAAACGCATATGCTCATCAGAGGAACAATATGAAGCCTGTGCACAAGACTTGTCACACAGGTTCATTGATCGTGGATATCCCAAGCATCATATCTCTCATACTATTGAGCAAACTAAGCATGTGACACAACCCAGTTTATTACAACACCATAGTATGAAGCATCAAGAAACATCTAATCCTAGGCAGCCAATTAGATTTGTTACTACTTTTGGGAACAATACATTTAAATTCAGGGAAATCATTGACAGACATTGGGATATACTCAAATCCCATGAACATTTGAATGATATTTTACCAGATAAATGCGCTTTTTCATATAGGAGGGGCAGGACTATACATTCAAGGTTTACACATTACAAGAGGTACACACCAGCAACACCTGTTCAAACTACTTTATTTGGTGACCCATTGCTTGGATGCTTTCCTTGTGGGCATTGCAGTGCATGCCAACATATTCTTAAAACTAAGGAATTTTCAAGTAAGAATACATCTAAAGTATATCAAATTAACATTTTTGGTAATTGCAGTTCAGATTGGGTCATTTACTTAGCTACATGTACCTGTTCGTCATTTTATGTTGGTCAGACGTCCAGACCATTCAAACTGAGGATTAGTGAACACCTCAGTGCTATTAGAAACCATCGTCTGTCCAATGCTCTTTATAAACACAACATTCAACATCCTACGGCTGTCTAAAAATTTATTATCATTGACAAAATTCAAATGCATAGAAATTTCAAAGCAGGTTGGCATAATAAACTTAACAATATGGAAACAATGTGGATAACCAGGTTAGGGGCTTTGTTCAAACCTGGATTAAATGAGATGATATAATATGCTAACCTGCCCTTTCATGCAATGTGTTTGTTAATAAATAAAAATAAACATCTTTTTATTTTTTTCATTTTAACATTATTTTCATTAATCTTTTTTCAATTTTTTAATTCAATATTTTGGAAATAGACCTTCAGTAATTTTCATGATTTTATTAATGTCATGTTTGTTTTCTATGAGATGGGTTTAGCTTATACAATCCCAAAAGTATTTTTGGCAATATCTCTTTTTTTTGGCAATATCTCTTTAATTGAGTGTGTATATAAGACCAGGATGTTTGAAGCTGGATAATGAATTATTGAACTTTGTTTCAGCACTGAAGGCTGTTTTTTCAGCCGAAACCGGTTTCCTTACCATTGATTTTGCTTAATGGGATTCTATTTATAATAAATAATTCTTGCCTGCATTATCGCTGTGCTGGTCCGTTTTTTGCCTTTTCATATGGTTGGTTTGGACCCTGCACTTGTCCTACGTGCGTGCTTTTTGGTTTGTTCCTGTAACTGCTCTTGTGGGCCATTTTAAGCCTCTCCAGTTTGCCTTTCTGTGCTTCAGTTAACCCATCCCATTTAGATAGCGACTGGCCTTACCCATCACTTACTGAATAAATTATATATTACCCCAATGAGAATAACAGGGATCATGTCATATATAATTTTAAGAGATGTAAGCTGGGATAAAGCAGTTAGAGCCTCCATCTGTCCATTTGTAGTACAGGGGCCAGTCCTGGGGCAAATTTTCTGTTCCCATCCATAGATCCAAGTTGCATTTGAAATATGGACAGGGATGAACTTTGTTTTATGTGAATGGGGAGTCAGTTCCACAGAATCGGTATCCTCTGCGAGAAACACTTGCCCCTCCAAACCATTCTGTTGATGCTGCAAAAGTGGTTTAAATCCCTAGATCAGATAATCATTCCGTATTTGGTCTTCCCTAAAAAGAGATCACTGGCATTCTGGGATTAACCTGGTCAGCAAAGTATAGAAATAAAAAAGGTAAAATGTATAGCTATGGTTGCTCTTGACCATCTGTGGAATGGACAAGCTGAGATCATTTCTCCAGACTGTGTTTACAATATTTTACATACCACATCAGGGTATGAGTAGATGAGGATACATAAGAAAAAAAAACAGGAAAACTCACAAATATAAATGTTCCTCACTGTTTCATCTTTGTCATATGGTAATGTTTCTTGAGCAAAAACATGCACAATACTGAATATAAGAAAAGAAGGAAAAATAGCAAAAGGGGTATAGCACTGTACCTACAACTTGGTAATCAGTACACCGATGGGGAAGAGAAGTATCCAGACGTTCACCTCAGAGAGTCTGCTAGCGACTTATGTAGTGAATGGGACAGAGCAGTACTATGTGAGAAGCTGCCACCGATGTGTATATCTTAAATCCAACCTACAGAATGGAGGGAAAATTTTCAAGACCTAGTATGAAACGTCAGGAAAACTATATGTAAACATCCTGCCAACCACAGGAAAGCAACAGGAAATCCAAGCACAGCTGCAGTGACAGAAAGAACGAAAACAGTTAAATAAATCAGTGACCCTGGCAATGTTATTTGTCTTTTCACTTGTCTAGAAATAGTGGGCAGATATAACCAGCCTAAACATTTCTACAAATACTGCTACATTGCCTCCACAGTGCCTTAGCATTGATCTGAAAATGTGAAAAGCAAGAAATGTAATGTCTTGTGTATGTTAAGTTCATGTGTATTTAAAACTAAAATGGCTGTTGCTGAGCACATTCAGACCATATATTTAAACATCCATGGAAAATGCATCACTGACATGGGCATAGTTGAATCGAATGCAACCTAAAACCTATGCATTGCAACTGCCCAAACAACTTTATTCATTCTACAAGATAAAAGCACACACTTCTGTAACAGATAAGGATAGCCCAACCCATGTAGTCTACCCACCATCCACCTTCTGCATAAGCTGCAAATGCTTAATCCAGCAGTGTATTGCTTCCCTCCACAAAAAATAAATAAATAAAATAAAACAGGGTTTTTCTAAATCCCATTAACCTTCATCATTCCATATCCTCTTCAGAAAGTCTGCAGCATGCAGTAGATCCTCTCTCTGTGAAGAAATGCTTCTTCACACTGCCCCCAAGCTATTCTCATACTGTCTTCAAATGTTGCCCCTTTTTCTTGCATATTTTATTCTGAAAAAAAATGTTGCTCTGTTGTACTCTTATAACATGAGTTAATGAAAATGTTTAACATGTTCTCTCCTCCTTCTGCTTTAGTCTGTGTTTATCTAAATCTTTATCAGTGATTGTTTAATACAGGTCCTGGATTGTTATTCTGTATAAAACTGTGCATGTTTGGAACTTTGGAAACAGAAAGAAGACTTTCTACTGATGCTGATTTGCATTTTAGTTTATACAGCTAACTAGATGCAACAGAGTGGTGCAAAAGCTTGGGCATTCCCTTTCAGTTGGGATCTGATGGGAGGAAAGGTTTTCATTTGTTGTAATTTGTTTGTTACAGTCAAGAATGCAGAATCCACAGTGACTCACAACTATCTCCTTATTTAGGTTAGGGAACATAAAACACATAGATTTGTATGCAAACTTACCAGGATTATGAAAATTGGCATCATTCTGGTTCTGCTAACTTTGCTTTACATTAAGTTGATCCAGTTTGCTTTATTGCATGCTTCCTGTATTCTATAAGATAACTAATATACTTTATTTGGTGATATTTTGATGAAAGGTGATGTTTGCACAATATTTTATTGTTGACCTGCAGAGTTATCTAAGGAAGGTGTCTTACTATGATCCTTGGTTTATTTAGGGGACCGTACTGTATAGATGTTTGGCCTTGGGCTAGCAACCTGAGCTCATAAAACACGTAACTGTTACAGAAACAATGGGCGCTGAAACGTGCTCTTTGCCCAGTGTACCACATGCGTAAATGAGAAAGAGAGATACTCTATAGAAGAATCAGCAAGCCTGCACTGAAGAACTTTGAGGGGTAAGGAGTGAAACAAAGTTTAGTTAACTAATCTCAGTATTTGTATCAGTTTACTGATTCAAACATGGTCATATTTCTAGTGCAACAGAACCTTTCTTCTTAATGAATTTCATTATGGCCCAATATTACAAACGTGAGCAGATGGTCATTTTACAAACTGGTCATAAATAAGAGGTGTTGCTGTCAAGATCCAGTGTAATGTATTTTACCTCCTAGATTTAATGTTAGCCATGGAAGGAAGATTTATTAATTAAGAAGCAGGGAGAGCGACCATGAAGTGATAAAACAGGATAATTACAAGCATTTCATTATATGCTTTTTTCCAGTCTACAGTTTAGTCCACTAATACATGCATTAGCTGTTAACCACTATATTGCTTTTTCAACCAGTTGTTGGAACGCATAGACAGGACATGATTAGCACTATAAGAAAATGAACTTTTATTAACTTTTATTTCACCTAACACAGACTCCCTGCTTTCAGTATATAAAATCAGCTTATTGAACAGATTACAGGTCATGTTGTTATAAAATATAATTTTAGCACCCTCTGCACCTGGGTGCTTCCTGTTAGGAGATATTTTAGAGTCAACTGCATTATTAAGCCATGCTTTAAAAAAACATCTATGGCATCTGGTTCATAGCATGCAATTTGACTAAGCAGCAGGTAAGCTTGATTTTTAATACTGTGTGTATGCAGATGGACAAGTTTTAAAGACGCACTAGTTTAAAACATATATGTCCGGTGAATCAGCAGCAGGGAAGTTGTGATATGGCCTTGGGTTTGGCTAAATATCTCTACCTAGTACTGTAAATAAAGCAAGGATTAATGCCTCACTACATCTAAAAATGTTATTGCCTTCCCTGAATTATGTTCATTCTCAGGGAAATTATTTTGTTTGCATTTTACATACTTAAATTGCTTAATAAGAGATGATCTCTTGAAAAGAGATGCACTGAATAAGTGCATGTAAATAACTGCAGTTGTTCATTATAGTATACAGAAAGCTCTTCCTTTACGAACAATCTGAAAATCTACCACATGATGTAATGTTCTGGGTCACATCTTGTTACATAAATACTTGAGGTTCTTCATGCATTACCATCTCTGGTTTGTTTTCATGTTTATCATCCTGAAGATACACTCTTTATACATCGGTGTCCTAATGCTGTTGCTATACAATAGCAGTTTTCTAATGTAGGCTCTATGACTAATATCTTATGTAAACAATGACAACATTTGTCTTGCTGTGTGCTAGTTCCCACAATGTATGATGGTTACTGGTCATTAAATTCATACTAAACAGTTGCAGGCCATCCAGATGATCTTATGAAATTAATAATTCACATAGTTCATTATAATATATGTTTTTGAGCTGCAGGATATTAACTATTATATGCTCACAGCTGCAAGTTCATTACTGCCACTCATACCCAAGGTATAACCCCTATAAGATAAAAGGTGTCAAAACCTTTGAAATGCATTCTGTTAAGCTAAGCTTAAAGAGGCTAGTTTAATGTAACATATGCAGTGTTTTGTCTCTTAAACTTTTTCATATCATGAAAATTATTGTACCTATGAAATGACTGCACTGTGCTGCATCTGGTCCATGCCACTGCTAAAGTGAGTCCATTTCAGAAATCAAACACCGGCTGCACTATCAAGTGGCATTTTGCCACACCCGCGATGATTGAGTTCTTGAGACAAAATGGTGAGTTTGCTCAGTACAGAGCTAGTGTAATGGATTGCATGTCACATGGTATCTATAAAAGGATGAAAATAGGCAGACAGCTGCTATAGAGACCAGTAGATCCAGACATTTAGGGACATATGTTGCAGTCTTACAAAATGAACTTAACTAATATCCGAAGTTACTCACATTAGTGGCATTCGTGGGCCTCTAACCATCCTACCACAAAATAAAATGCACCTCAAAATTATTTGTATTGTTTAGTCCTTCCCTATGGCTATGCCAGGACCTACTGTCTTTCAAAATGTCGGCAGCCCTGCTATGTCTGCTGTCGTTACTTACATGGAGGGACACCCTGGCTTTCAGATGATTGACATGTGTGGCCTCAGCTCATTTAGAATTCCCTGGGGAAGTATATTAAAACTGAGAGGGATTCAGCTATTGCAAAATTTACTGCAAGGTTTTTGCTAAGTGTGGCCTGTATATTCACCAGTGTTTGCTGGGTCTTGTATGCATTTGTAGATGTGTTTGGTAATGGTTTTCACAGCTGCATAACACATAAGACACTGCCCTGCCTACATACTTGGACTTAAATGATACTGATTCATATTCTGCTGGCAAACACCAACTGCTTCATTTGTGCTGCATGGAAATGATTATTATGTATTTCTTGTATATAAATTATAGGTTGCTAACTTTGGATCCAGCAATGCTTCTGTGACATGTAACATCTGCAGTGACTGAGGTTTCAAAAGAGACTGCTATTTTCTTTCAGCATTTTTTGGCATTTCATATCTACTGACTTGCTATCATTCAGAAGCCACATGTTATGTCTGGACCCAAATATCTTCTGCATTTCATCACTTCTCGGCAAATATTCAATGTGCAACTTATCAAACTTGACAAATAAAAAAGTATTTTACACAAAAACAGTCATTAATTTACTTTTAATTTCATATTGTACCTCTGCAAAATTCAAATAGCAACTGAATGTACTCCACATTTAAAAACATTTAAAGACTGTCAAAGAAACAAATGTTTGTTTCCCTGGAATGTTTTTATTTTGTTTTAAGATGGGATGAAGCAAGGCCACAGTTATGCAAATTATTACTACAGTCTGCCACCTTCTGGCAAGCAATGAAAGTACTGTAAAAACAACAGCACAGGACAACTGTGTTCCTGAAGATAAGCCTGAATGTTAACTACTGATGACAGTTTCAGAATAACTTTCAAGAGAATATTGCTTTGCTCTTTCCTTTAAGGTGATTTTTTTTGACATTCCTTTCTCAAACATATAAGAGCTTGGTTATGATCAGAGACCCAATCATAATTTTCTGTGTTATAAAAAAAAAATCCTGTGACCTATCAAAAGTGAAATAATATTACTGAACAACCAGAGCAAGGTATTTGCAAAACTTTTCTTAAAAGGTCTGGACAACAATAGCCATTTATTGTTCTTGTGATTGTTTTTTTTTCTAGTCAAAATACCTATTGTGCTTTTGAAGTACATCTATCTACCCATCTAGCCAAAGCACCTGTGATAACATTTGCTTTTATTTATTTTATCATTTAACCATAAGTGGACTGGACCACAGGTGGCCTTTTTATGGCCATAACCTGTTAAAAGAAGAACATATAAACTGTACATGGCAGAAGAACATAATATATGTGAAAACATACATAGTAACAACATAGCAAACCTAGATAGAAAAGAGATATGTACATTGAAATAATTGTTTTGCTTATCTGCATTCTGGAGATCAAAAAGGTGGTCTTGTTCAGTCAATGCCCATGGAGGTCCCTAAGGGGTCGGATAGTTTATGTTTGTTCTGCATAGCCACTGTTTCTGCCTTCCTTGTGTGGGTGTGGTTTGAGACTATTAATAAAGCTATTAATGCTGGTAGGTTTTGTTTACTATGAACTGAAACCGAGTTATAAGATTTAGTTCCGCAGAATGAATAAGCTGTACAGCTGCATATTTGTATCGCTGCTGTCAAATTTCAAGAGCAGCGATGGCATTGGAAGTAGAGTGAAAGTGTTTACATTTTATTTCTGTAGCCAGTAAAGGGCAGTATTCTAGATTCAATACCGAATAAAGAAGAAAGCAAGTCTGCAGAATGGATTGAAGTGCAATATGTTTTTTTTTGTTTCTGTGTGGTTTCCCCCTCTACCTGACAACCCTTAAGCTTCCCCCATCAACCTCTAGCCCATTCATTCACTCCTTCAGTACAGACACACACATCCTTCATTGCACTCCGTCAAGTGCCTGAGCTACTAAGTGACCTTTGGCTGCCTGGGTCATAGCCATATTTTATCCTTCTGCACCAAAGTCATGGAATGGCAATTTGTTTCAACTGTTGTTAGCTACAGTAATGCTTCTGTCTATGTGACCAAGCTATAAATATATAAATAAGATTAAGGGCAGTCTGCAATTTAAGACAATTTATTGTGAAGCATAACCACTGCTTTTATTAAATTTATTCAGAAAGTATTCAGAATGGTGATGAGTGCTTTTGTCCACACATACAGATAGGTGGACAGTACAGGAGACACAGAAAGAGAGAGAGGAAGACAGATCAAAAACATGTAGAGAAAGACAGACAGAGAAACAGGGAAAGACAGATTAGGGGAGAGAGAGAGACAGAGAGAGGAGAGTGAGAGAAAGATTAAGAGAGCCTAGAAGTTATGTCCCTTTATTCAGTGTCTTATAGATATTTGAGGGGAGATCTGTGTCTCACTTACCATGCCATTAGTGACCTAGTTGTCCAGGACATCCTGTATATCTGTAAGTCAAGTGGCTTGTGTGACGACCGTGCCCTGCCCCAGCAATCAAGGAGCCTCAATCCTGACCACTAACACTAGGAAGGTCGTCTCCTAGAACAGGAAAGAATAACCAATACACACAGTAAAGTACAATTTCCCTTAAGTGCACACAGAGATCACAGTCAGTCTGGGGCTGGTTGCTCCCTTGCTCACCAGGTCTCCAATAAGACCTCCCACTGGCACAGCTATAGGGTCCAGGTCTCAGCCTAACTGGGCAAGCTAAAACCTCCAGTACCCTCTCTGTCCAAACAGTGCTTCGAGTCCCTGCCAAGTAGCTGACACAACACACACACACTTTGAGATAAGTATTTACACAACTTCACAGACACTCCTGGGAAAGGCTGACAGATTCTCCAACTGTGCCCCTTTACCCAGACTATACGGTAGTAATAACTGCCACCACCCAGTTAATAATATCAGCTACTAAAAGGCCCTTAAAAGGATGTCCAATTATTACTGTGCAATATTAATATCCAGTGGTAGTATGACTAAAGTTAAGGCTTACTTTAGAGTGGCCTATTACAATAACCTCTATAAATATGCAATGTATTCTAGAGCTTATCTCTACATAAAGCAGCCACAGGTAGAAGGTTTTAAAAAATATGTGGTAATAAATAATTAAAACACAAGACAAAACTACTACACCACAGAGATATCTAAGAGTTCACAGATCACACAGAAACTTAAAATAGGACAGGTCTGATTTACACAGAAAAATACTTAATCTAACTTTATAATCTTTAGCTAATCTTAGAGAAAACACAGTGCTGAAATCCTACTTACATACATAAAGAGCATAAGCAGTGCTGGGTTAGATGTCCAAAGTCAAAATGCTTTCTATCTCTCTCTCTGAGACACAGTTTATAAAACATCATTAACAAACATATCTCTGGGTCCTCCCCAGATTACATCATTTTTGACACTTAGGTTTTCCCAGTATTCATATTGCATCATCTTAACACCTGCTCTGAGTTCCCAGGCTAATAGAAACTCCATTTACATTATTTAGCAAGCTAACACCTGCACAGGTGAATACAACACTAAAAGGCATTTCACATATACACTCTAGCAATTTAGTCCTTAGTTAACACAATAGACAGAATGTCTTCAGACAGCCTGACCGGAACCAACTTTAAAGATCAAAGAATGTCATAAAATCATTTCAACTTCAAAAGACACATTTGAAAGGCTTGACTTAGTTTTTCTTTGCAGCAAGGGGGCAATGTTGTAACAATATTGAAGTTTACATTTTACAGTGTTTTTCTTTCATTTAAAAACACACGCCGGTATTTTACATTTATTTATACAAATGCTAGAATTATGTTGTTGTTGTTGTGTCTTTCGGCTTTTCCCAGTTAGGGGTAGCCACAGCGGAACTCTGGTCCGCTAATGATTGGCAGTAGATTTTCATGTGCCGAGTTGCCAGCCCTGATGCAATGATTGACTAGGCTGGCAGCCTTCACCTGTCTTTGTCCAATCTTCACATATCTTCCCCCCTTGGGGAACTCAAGCAAGTTTTTCAAGTGCTCCTTGAGAAATGTCTCTTGAGAGTGTCAGGTCTATCTGAGTGTACTTCACCCCATTCCCTGTCTTGAGAGCCCATCTGCATTGGCATTGCTACTCCCACTGCAGTGCTGCACTGACATATCATATGCTTGCAACCCCAGGCTCCATCTTAGCAACTTGTCATTTGGCTAACTGGCTCTGTTTAACCATGTTAGAGGGTTGTGATCTGTCATCATTCTTCCATACAGATAAGACTGAAGTTTTTGTAGTGCCCACACTATGGCTAGACATTCCTTTTATACTGCTGCATAGCATTCCTCCCTGGGTTGGAGCCTATGACTGAGGTGCTCTTCTCCCTCTGAAGAAATCTGGATAAGTACAGCCCCCACCCCATAGTTTGAAGCATCCACCTGCACAACAAATTATTTGCTGTAGTCTGGACTGGCTAACACAGGGGGTCCTCCCAAAGCTTCCTTAAGCTTCTGAAATGCCTGCTCATATGCTGGAGTCCACACTACCTTATCTGGCCTGTTCTTCCTTGTCAGGTCTGTGAGGGGAGCAGCTATGGTACTATAATTGGGAACGAACTTTCTGTAGTACCCTGCTGTCCCCAAGAATGCCCTCACCTGCTTTTTGGTAACAGGTGCAAGCCATGCTTGAATAGCTTCCACTTTGGCAGGCTCTGGCTTTATCTTACCACTCCCAACTCTATGTCCTAGGTAGGAGACCTCTGCCATTCCCACATGACATTTGCTCAGCTTAATGGTCAACCCTGCCCTCTGTAGTCTTCCCAGCACCTCCCTGACATGCTGAAGGTGCTCTTGCCAGGAATATCTGTAGATAGCAGTATCATCCATGTATGCAAGGGCAAACCTTGCTGTTCCTGCTAAGATATGATCTACCAGCCTCTGGAAAATCACTGGGGCATTCTTCATCCCAAAGGGCATCTTTGTGAACTCATACAAGCCAAAAGGAGTCACAAAGGCTGACTTCTCTCTAGCACTGGGAGTCAAGGGCATCTGCCAGTAACCCTTGGTAAGATCAATGGTTGCAAGATACTTAGTCCCACCTAGCTGCTCTGGGGCCTCATCTGTCCTATGCATGGGGTAAGCATCAGACTCTGTGTGACTATTTAATTTCCTGTAATGCACACAAAACATTTTGCTGCCATCCATCTTTGGCACTAGTACCACTAGTACCACTGGTGAGGCCCAGGGACTGTTGTACTCTTGAATCACCCCTATTGCAAGATACTTAGTCCCACCTAGCTGCTCTAGGGCCTCATCTGTCCTACGCATGGGGTAAGCATCAGACTCTGTGTGACTATTGAATTTCCTGTAATCCACACAAAACATGTTGCTGCCATCCATCTTTGGCACTAGTACCACTGGTGAGGCCCAGGGACTGTTGTACTCTTGAATCACCCCTAGTTCCAGCATCTCCTCTACCTCTTCCTTCGGAGTCTGTTTGACTCTCTCAGGCACCCTATAAGGGGCCTGCCTGATAGGTCTTTTGGGTCCTGTATCTACCTGGTGTTGCACCAGGTGGGTGCTCCCTGGTTTCCCGGTGAACATGCCCCCAAACTCCTGCAACACTGCTCGCATTTCTCGAACCAGGGTAGGAGATAGCTGCTGGGACATTGCTACCCCTTCCACCGAGGTGTCAGCCCAAGCCTCACTGAGGAGATCAGTCACAAGACCTCTCTCAGACTCCTCCTGCAATCCACTGCAAATGGTCAGCACAAGGGCATCCCTATCATGGTAAGGTTTCATCATGTTAACATGGTACAATTTGTGCCCTTGCCATCTGCCTAGCTCTTCCACCATGTAGTTAAAATCACTTACTTTTCTTACCACCTTGTAGGGTCCCTCCCAAGCTGCCTGCAACATGTTGTGTTGGACAGGAATGAGAACCATCACCTGCTGCCCTACAGCATACTCTCTAGCTCAAGCATTCCTGTTATACCACACCTTTTTCTGTTGTTGGGCTTCTGCCATGTTCTCCTGGGCCAAGCCCATGAGTTCCCTGAGCCTTGTCCTGAGGTTCAGGACATATGTCACAACAGACTCCTGGTGAGACTCACACTCACCTTCCCACTCATCTCGAATTAAACCTAGAGGTCCCCTCACCCTTTACCCATACAGCAACTCAAAGGGTGAAAAACCTGTGGATTCCTGGGGAACCTCTCTGTAAGCAAACAACAGATGGGGCAAATATTTGTCTCACTCCCTCTTAAACTGATCTGCAAATGCCCTTAGCATGGACTTGATTGTAGAGTTTAACCTCTCAACAAGACAATTAGTCTGGGGATGGTAGGGGGTGGTCTTCATGTGCTTCACCCCACAGGACTTCCACAGACATGCCAGCAGGTCTGACATAAAATTGGCACCTCTGTCAGACAGTATTTCCTTTGGGAAACCTACCCTGCTGAAAATCTCTAACAAAGCATTTGCCACCTTCTCGGCCTCAATGGAGGACAAAGCCACTGCCTCAGGGCATCGTGTAGCACAATCTACCATCACTAGGATATACTTTTTCCCTGTGGAACTTGGTGTACTCAGAGGACCCACAATATCCATAGCTACCCACTGAAATGGCTCCTCAATCACAGGTAAAGGCATCAAAGGAGCTCTCACCTTGTCTCCTGCCTTGCCTACCTTTTGGCACTGCTCAGTACCCTGTTACATCTCTGGAAATTCCAGGCTAATAGAAGTTCTGCATAATATGCCTCTTTGTATGTTTCATGCCCATATGGCCTGCAAAGGGAATATCATGGGCTATGGCTAGAAGCGCCAGATGGTAAGCTCTAGGCACTACCAACTGCTGTACTCTCTCATCTTCTAGCCCTCCCTCAGGGGTCCACTCTCTGTATAGTAACCCTTTGTCCCAGTATACAGATTCCCCCTTCCCTTGAGTATCAGGTGCCTCCCTAGCTACCTGCCTCGGGCCTTGCAATGTAGGGTCTGAGAGCTGAGCCTGTCTCAAGTCTCTCCTTGTAACCCTTCCCAGCTCCCCTACCACTGAAAGTCTGGCATCCCCTGACAGCAGTGCCTCACTGTCAGCCTGGGTACTACTACTTACCACTACGTTTGCAGTTACCCTGTCCGAGGGAGCATCAATACCCACAAACAGCTGTGGCTCACATTCAATCTCACTGCTACAGCATAGCTCACTCCCTGAAGTAACCACCTCAGCAGTCCTGGCTGCAAGTATGCAGTCTGTCTGGGTCTCCCCCAGGCTACCAAACCCACATGCTTGTCTCCTAGCCTCACTGCATGTAACTGCATAAGTACATAGTACTGCCTCATCCAAATCCTTCCCTCTCAGGACATCTTCAGGATGGTAGTTCCATACCCCTGTTGTCTCAAGACAACCCACTGTTGGCATTTTGTCTTTCCCACTTACTGGCTCCCTCACCTTTGGTTCCCCACATTGCCTCCATGGACATCTGTATGCCATATGGCCCCACTGGTTGCATTCAAAATATTTAACCCTAGCTCCTAGATGTGTACCTGGACTAGTAACTTCTCCTGCAAGTGTCAGATTCTGTTGGGGCAGTCTGTGCTGCCCACCATGGGTTCCTTTAGACCCATGAGCAGTACTGGGTGTCCCTTTCCTGTGCAGGGCTGCCCTGCTTGCTAGGTGTATGTCTTCCTTCTTCCCCAACTGCACTGATGTAGCTCACTGTCTATCAGCTAACCAGATCCTCATGTCCTCAGGCAAAGTGCTAAGGGCTTGTTCCCTTACCAAAAGGTCTGCCAGCCTTTCAAAAGTGGAGACTGACATCTACTCACCCAGCTATGAAAATAAGTGCTCAGTTCAACAACATATTCACATACATTTTCATCTGCCTTGCATCTATGCTCACAAAACTTTTTCCTATACATTTCAGGTATTAGCTTAAAACATTCTGATAAATGTCTTTTTACAGCAGTATAATTAAAACAGTCAGTGTCATGCATTTTTGCTAAAGATGTTACAGCTTTACCATGGAGTAAGGGGGTCAGGAACCATACCCAGAGCCCTTGGTCAACTTCATACTGTTTACATAACTGCTCAAATATATGAATGAAGCTATCAAAAGTGTCCCCCTCTTTAAACTGGGGAAGAAATTTAGATATTTTGTGCTACTGGGGTCCGGTTACTCCCTTCCCCATTACCTCCATGTCTCTGGTGAAGAGTCAGTATTTCCCTCTCATGCTTTCTCTGTTGTTCCTGTTCTTCAGCTTCTAGGTTCCTCATTCTCTGGGCTGCTTCTAGTTCCATATGCCTGGCCTCCAACTCAAGTCTCTTTAGCTCCAGCTGGAATTTTAAGTCAACTGCAGAAAAGTTGAGCTGTCCATTCTCTGAGGATATTTTATCTCCACTGTCAGTCTGATTGTCCTCCAGGCTGCTGCTTTCTGATGCAGCTGTAACCAAGGCTGCCATCAGGTCTGCTTTAGCCAGGTTTCCATGCACCAGTTCCCTAGCCTGGCACATCTCCACCAGCTGGCTCCTTGTCAGCTTTCCATTCTCTTCTGCTGACATGCTGTCTGCTCACCCTAACTAACACTAAGCTAACAAAAGAAATAAAACAATTGTGATCTGAGCTCTGAGTATACACTGTGTGGCTGTTTTAGAGTACAAAACACTTTTAGAGATCACTGTACATAAGCTACAGGAATTCGCTCTACCCACACCACTACAAGCCAATTAGTATGTGAAGTAGATCCCACCACTGCCAAACACTTGTGACGACCGTGCCCTAGCCCAGCAATCAAGGAGCCTCAGTCTTCATCACTAACACCAGGGAGGTTGTCTCCTAGAAGAGAAAAGGATAGCCAATACACACAGTAAAGTACAATTTCCCTTAAGTACACACAGAGATCACAGTCAGTCTGGGGTTGGTTGCTCCCTTGCTCACCAGGTCCCCAATAAGACTTCCCACTGGCACAGCTATAGGGTCCAGATCTCAGCCTAACTGGGCAAGCTAAAACCTCCAGTACCCTCTCTGTCCAACCAGTGCTTCATGTCCCTTCCAAGTAGCTGACACAACACACACACACACTTTGAAATAAGTATTTATACAACTTCATAGACACTCCTGGGAAAGGCTGACAGATTCTCCAACTGTGCCCATTTATCCAGACTTTGTTGCTGTGTCTTTCGGCTTTTCCAGGTTATGGGTCGCCACAGTGGAACTCCGGTCTGCTAATGATTGGCAGTTGATTTTTACGTGCCGAGTTGCAAGCCCTGATGCACAACCTTCAACGTAGGTACGCCCATTCACGGATGCCTCCACGTAGAAGACACTCTAGCTGAGAATCGAACCGGACAGCGTCTTTACAGTAGTAATTACTGCCACCACCCAGTTAATAACATCAGCTACTAAAAGGCCCTTAAAAGGGTGTCCAATTATTACTGTGCAATATTAATATCCAATGGTAGTATGACTAACAGTCAAGGCTTACTTTAGAGTGTCCTATTACAACAACCTCTATAAATATGCAATGTACTCTAGAGCTTATCTCTACACAAAGCAGCCACAGGTAGAAGGTTTTAAAAATATTTAATAATAAATAATTAAAACACAAGACAAAACTACTACACCACAAAAATATCTAAGAGTTCACAGATCACACAGAAACTTAAAATAATACAATAGGACAGGTCTGATTTACACAGAAAAATACTTAATCTAACTTTCTAATCTTTAGCTAATCTTAGAGAAAACACAGTGCTACAATCCTACTTATATACATAAAGAGCATAAGCAGTGCTGGGTTAGATGTCCAAAGTCAAAATGCTTTCTATCTCTCTCTCAGACACAGTTTATAAAACATCACTAACAAACAGGTCTCTGGGTCCTCCCCAGATTACATCATTTTTGACACTTAGGTTTTCCCAGTATTCATATTGCATCATCTTGACACCTGCTCTGAGTTCCCAGGCTAATAGAAACTCCATTTACATTATTTATCAAGCTAACACCTGCACAGGAGAATACAACACTAAAAGGCATTTCACATATACACTCTAGCAATTAGTGCTTAGTTAACACAATAGACAGAATGTCTTCAGCCAGCCTGACCGGAACCAACTTTAAAGATCAAAGAATGTCATAAAATCATTTCAACTTCAAAAGACACATTTGAAAGGCTTGACTTAGTTTTTCTTTACAGCAAGGGGGCAATGTTGTAACAATCTTGAAGTTCACATTTTCTTTCATTTAAAAACACACGCCTGTATTTTACATGTATTTATACAAATGATAGAATTATGTATTAAATTCTATTTGACTAGGCTGGCAGGCTTCGCCTGTCTTTGTCCAATCTTCACAGCTTGATCAACACAAGAACCAGGGACCTAAATCTTCACTAAAAGATAAATAAAATACATTGAAGGGGCAGGTTTATAACTTAGCACTTCCCTAACATCTGGAACAAACATTCTCTGCATGTTAAGCAGTGAGACTCACTACCTTCCTTGAAACATACCTTAGATGAGTGGATGGGGGTTCACAAATTTACACCAGAATTGACCAGTATGTCCCTTTTGTAGAAAACAAGTGCAACCAGAGGAAGGGTACCGTCAAAGTGCAAATGGTCAAAGGCGTCATTTACCTTGGAATATCTATGAATCTATCTCTGTATGATGGAGAGGGAAAGAGATGGAGAAATAGAGATAGAGAAAGAGGGAGGGAGATAAAGAAAAAAAACAGAGAGAAAGGGGAGAGAGTGAGGGCATGGGAAAGCAGAAAAAAAGAGAGGGAGGGAGAGAGACAGTGAGGGTACAGAGAGAGATGAGAGGTTAGAAAAAAGAGTGAGGGGGGGAGAGAGAGACAGGGACAGAGTGAGAGTGAATGGTAGTGAGAGAAAGAGAGAGAGAAGGGAGGGAGAGAGCAGAGAAGACATGTAAGGAAAAGGGGAGGAAGAGATGTATATACCAAGTCCTAGATCATGCAAAGACAAAAAAGAGGGAGACAATGAGGCTAAAGCAACACTTACCTTCTTGCTCTTTCCCAAATCTAGCCACCATGACAACACCAGTGATCTTTCAGGTTCTGAGCATCAGTCAGCTTGAAGTGCCACCATGACAACATCAGCAATCTTTCAGGTTCTGAGCATCAGTCAGCTTGAAGTGATAAACAGTATGCCATCCCAAGCTCTTCCTTGTTTCAGCATCAATAAGTTGTGAATCAAGGGCAGACAGAACTTCTGACTGTGAAATATTTGCAGTAATGGAATCAACTGGGGCTGCATTTGCCAGAACAGAATTATAAGGAAAAGTCTTGCATTTTTTTGATTATTTTGACTTTTAAAAAGACCCTTTGAATGAGCGAACTAGAGAGAAATGTATTAAGAAGGTGGCAACTCCTGTCTAATGCTACCAGCTCTGTAGGTTGTAAACTCCGGGGAAGCATATATAGTGCAAATCATATATATATATATATATATATATATATATATATATATATATATATATATATATTTTTTTTTTTTGCTTTTTATTTGTCTCCTATGCCTTATTGCCTACCAAACGCCCACTCAACTGCTGTACTGAGCCATTCATTCCACTAGGAATGAAAGTGTTTTGGCTTGTTTTCTTTCTCTTTCAGAACAAAGGTCAAGTGCATTACGAGTGATGCCATTATCCGTGTAGAGAATGGCAGGTTTTTATTTTAGGCCCTGTGCTTCCCCTAACATGCCAATATACATCCAAGGGAATGTTTTTCAATGGGGAAGTGCAAATGGTGTAAGCCACTCCTGCATGTAACAAAACTCTTAAATGTGCCCTTCTTTAATAACAGGTCCGTCTGTGTATTCTTTGGGCTTCACTGGGGAATGTCACATAGAATATGCATGCCAGCATGTTCATCTCTCTCCACTGAGAGAGTGTCCACATTCATGGGGCTCATCACTAAGAAGAATGAAAGGGCATACGGAGAGGAGGTGACATCTCTGATCAGTTGGTGCAAAGGGAACAACCTTGACCTGAATGTAAGCAAGACCACAGAGATTATCATCGACTTCAGGAAAAGATAACAAACCACCCAGTGCTCAGGATCAATGGTGAGAGTGTGGAGAGGGTTAAGAGTATGAAATTCCTGACTGTACACATATCGGAGGATCTCTTGTGGTTGGGAAACACCAGCCAACTGGTTAAGAAAGCACACCAATGCCTCTACTTTTTAAGAAGGCTGAAAAAGCTAAGCTTTCTGCTCATATTCTCTCCTTCTATAGAGGTGCAAAAGAGAACATCCTCACCTGAAACTTCATAGTGTGGATTGGAATCTGTACAGTTACAGAAAGGAAGGTGCTTCAAAGAGTGGTGAGGGTTGCAGAGAAGGTAACAGGTTCCAGTCTTCCATTGCTACAACATCTTTAGTCTGCAAGAAGCATCTGGAAGGCCACCAAAATAATACAGGACAATATGCATCCAGTGCATGAACTGTTTATGCATCTGGCATTGGGCAGGAGATATCGCAGCATCCTCTGCAGGACTACAAGATTCAATAACAGTTTCTACCTTACAGTGACCTGACTTCATAACTCTGGGACTAGTCCCAGGGGTCTGGACACATAAGTCAATTTTTATTTATTTGTGCAATATATACTTAAATATATTCCAAGTAAGTACAATATTTATTTATTATATCCATAGTCAGTATTATTTAACTCATTCAAGTGCAATATTAGACAAATAACATAGGCATTATTCAATCTGTAGTGTGTTTTGTAGTACTATAAATAGGGTAGTTAATTTAATTTAGGGGGTATTCTTTTCTTATATGAGTGTTGGTAAATGTCTCTGCTCTTTCTCACATGTATTGTATTTGTTAGTTATGTTTATTCCTCTACTTGTATGTGTTGTTTCACTTTCCTTTCTAATCATAAGAATTGAGATGATGCACAAAATTTTGTTTAGGCTACACGTGTGTAGTTCTAAATGACAATAAAGTTTACTTTGACTTTGAGAGAGTTGGGCATACATTGCGTTTACTTTGACTTTGACTTTGAGAGAGTTGGACATACATTGCGTTTACTTTGACTTTGAGAGAGTTGGACATACATTGCGTTTACTTTGACTTTGATTTTGAGAGAGTTGGATATACATTGCATTTACTTTGACTTTGACTTTGAAAGAGTTGGACATACATTGCGTTTACTTTGACTTTGAGAGAGTTGGACATACATTGCGTTTACTTTGACTGATTTTGAGAGAGTTGGACATACATTGCATTTACTTTGACTTTGATTTTGAGAGAGTTGGACATACATTGCTTTCTCATTTGTTTCTTACCCTCTCTTTTCCTCTCACCTCAGATTGCTAATTCAGCCCAGGTCATCTGCATCATAATCAGGGCCATATCACTCTGTACCACAGACCTGGATCAGACTGGTGATTAATGGCAGCCATACTGAGATGAAAAGAGATCTGTTCTTGGGCAATCCCTCCTTTACATGCTCTGAAGAAACACAGAAAATGTATAGCTTACAAGAGGATGGAGTGAAATATGTTCATTGATCAGATTTGTCATGATATTCGGATGACAGTAGATTCAAACAGCTTGTGAAGATATCCTTTTGGAAGGAAACTCTTTCTATTAAATGTGCAGTTTTAATTAATATGGGGATTAAGTCCCCTGTATTTTAAGGTCTCATACTTGAGCACTCTGAGCTTGGCTGAATGCATCTACGGCAAACAGTAGGATGAAGATAGTTGCTGAAATGATTTGAGTGGTTTCACTGAAATCTGGATTGCAACTTTTGAAACAGCTTATTTTGTGTAAAGATTTTATTCTGCCTATTCTAAAGTATCAGAATTTACTTGTAGCATTCTTCCAATAATTAACAAAAGAATGGAGCATTAACCATCTCATACCTGTGATAATTTTTTTCTTTTTTCATGTAATCCTTTGACACATCAGAAGGCTTATGAGACTTTTAATGTGTATATTACGTTTGGCTTTATCATCATCACAAAACAGATACTTGTGGTGTCAGTCGCTCCTCCTAGTAACAAGCCTTAGCCTCAGTTTTCAATCATATCTTGCGTGCAGGAGGTGCAGTTGAGGTAAAATATTTAGAAACAAAGATACACAAAAGAAGAATTAGCTATGACATCTCTCAGTGTGAAATATAACAATTAAAAAAAAGATCAGATTTTTACCTTCCGATGAAGGCATTATCTAGAGTGAGAGATAAAAGCTGGCATCCAATACTAATGAGTTTTGGTAGCTGCTCTGAAAGATGAAACACTTCAAAATAATAGTCATTGTATTTGATGTCCAGTAAGCAGCAAAATAAGTCTATAGTTTTTAGTGAAAAAAGGATAACAAGGGGATTTGCAGAAACTGGAAAAGAAATACATGTGTTTGGAGGAAGACTAAAGTTTTTTTTCTGCTTCTGGCAATAGGACATATGTTTGACAACAACCTTTCCAAATTGAGAAAGTAGTAAAGATTTTGGCCAAAAGTCAATGTGGGAAATTTGTATGCAGTATATACTATACCTAAACTTTAGCATTTAAGTAATTTATTTGCTTGTTCTACTGACAGATGAGGGAGCAATATGATATAAAGGGTATTTCGCAGCTATATCTTAAGTTCTGATCAGAATTGTGCAGACGGTTAGTCTGTTACTGTAAGCTACTTTACTCATGCATATTGTTATTTCAGGCCATGCAGCTAAGACCTGTTTGAGTAACATCCTTATATGGGGGTAGACCACTTACCTTGTGGCAGATGTTATTTAACCAGTCAGTGGCTAGCACTCACATATGTGCAGTGCCTGATGTACAATGTGTATGCTGATTAGCCATTGTGTGAACATTGGCTGTAGATGACTGTCACTGTTGATGTGACACCCTCACCCCACATGCAAAAATGTGGAAAAATGGAATGTGGATATAAATGAATTGATATAACTGTCTGTACAACAGTAATGTAAGTGTTGCATAAACAGGAAATGCGTGCATGAAAAGCCTTTAGGGTGAAACAGGCGGATTGCTCACTGTCAATGTCATTTGAAATATTCATGTATTCTTTTTTCTCTACCTGTCTATTTATCTATCGATCAATCTATCTGTCTATCTAAACTGGGTTTACAGGTTCAACGATTCATATGTTCACAGATGATTACAGGGCTAATGACCCCGGGGCCCTTATTAAGCCTAGACATGTTTTACAAATGTTTCTGACAAGGTTTGATACCCTAGGCATATTTTAAAGGGTATAATTAGGCTTGGGTATGAATGGTTACACATTTATAGGCTGCCTCTGTCTACTGGAGACATAGGTGCTAGACCAGGGGTAAATTTCCGGTTCTCCATCCATTGGTCCAAGTTACACTTGAACTGGGTTGAGGAAGAACTCTGTTCCAGAGAAATGGTAATCTCAACCATACCTGTCCCTTCAATATTTCTTACTCATGTCACAGACAAGATTTAGGCCCCTAGATTAGGTAATTCTGGTGATATTAGTTTTGCAGATGTACAGCAATTCTATCAGGATGGGATTTGATGATATTTTGTAGGCCAAGCATAGATCAACTCTCAGCAGACTGTAGTAGACTGAGTACAGGGATAGGACTTTGAGGCAGCCCACATAGTACATGTTGCTTATGCTCAGTATTCCTTTTGTGAGGAACCTCTGTGGATGCTCCATTTGATGCATATGCTTGGTCAGATACATACCAAGGGGATCATTGTACTTAATGACTGGTCTGATAAGAGCCAAGTACAACAGACCAATGACATCCTTGGACTTGATGCCATATCCTATGCTTATAGGTTGTGCAACACAAAATGATTTCCTTACTATTGTAGATACATGATGGTCAAAGACCAGGTTGCTGTCAACATGTGTTCCTAAATCCATGGCCATTGGGTCTACTTTTATGGGGGTATTATCAATGTGGTAGCTTCCATGGGTAGTTGTATTCCCAAAGGCACTAAATATTGTACAGAACAAGCCAAATATAAAAGCAGAGAGGTAACCAAGGCTTCTCAATAATCCATTCATAAAGTGCCTGTATCTGCAACTGGAATGTTTTCCAAGAACCAAGCTTAGATGTAAAAGCAAAAGAATTTATTTAATAAAATTATTGTCGGTAAGCGCTTTCACATTTGCTTCCTCAGACCGTTAACATTCAAAAAATCAGTCTGCCCCTTTTATATTGGTCATGTGTTTCATCATATAAAACTTTAAAGTGATACAAACCAAATTATTGAAAATTTCATTAAGGAAGGCTCAGTGTCATAACATTTCTATATTAGATAGAGTAAATTTATATCTATAAAGAATTTACTAGGTACACATCATTCATTACTTACTAAAACATACTAGTATATAATGTTTGTTGCTAGAAAAGCATATCTAAATGCTGCAGCATTTAGAAGCATTAACTGTTACATGAAGCTCAATAAATAAAATATTTAGATAAAATTTTTTCAGTAGATACTATAGATACTTTAAACTATGTTATTCTACTTATATCATTCATGTATAAAACTATCAAAAACATTATAAATATGCTAATCATACAAAACAATATTCACAAAACAGTAGAAGTCGCTAATCGTCAAGGAGCAGACTGATTAAGCTTGGTTCTTGGAAAACATTCCAGTTGCAGATACAGACACTTTATGAATGGATTATTGAGAAGCCTTGGTTACCTCTCTGCTTTTATATTTGGCTTGTTCTTTACTGTTTGGTCTCTGAACAGAGGGGGATCTACACCGTTGGATACAAATCTTTGGTTACTAAATATTGTACATTTATTTGTTAATCAGGTACATAAATTAGTTCAAGGACCCATTTGAACCACACCCTAACTGAGAGGCAAAGACAAGCACAGAGGTATAATGTCTGCGTGGAAGCAATTAGAAATAGACTCACTACTGTTCAAATAGGCCAGGCTCTTTTTCACTGTGGGCCTGAGTAGAGATGTGCCAAAGATAACAATAAAAATGAATATAAACATTATCAAAATGAATGCAAAGAGCACAGTTTAAGACAATGCAAGTGCAAAAAATTTTCTCAGAAATGCATTTGTTGTACGCTTTGAAAGTTAATGTGTGACTGTCACGTACAAAATAAACTGAAGCTGTCTCATAATTAATAGTGCAGACTTTATCATGCTACCATTTCCATAATTAGGAAATGCAAGCTGTTAAACTCAGTATCCACAATTAATATGGTTTCTGTGTATGTTCTTTGATATTGGCGCACTGTCATTAATTCTCACTGTTGTGCTGTGGCTTGCGAAACATGAAAATCTCTAGGCCAGAATTCATAGACATACGCTGCACTTTTGTCCAGCACAGCACTATTGGCAGACATTACGTGTCCAAATTGACACATGCAGTTCTGAAGATCAGTAAGGTGAGCTTCAGTGTATGTAATGAGAAATGTCACAACTATAGAAGTGATAACACCTGTGCAGCAAAGACCTCGAAGCTTAACAACCTTTCCACAAAGTGGTCATATACAACATTGCATGATCTCATGAGAACAAAACATGTAAATTCACAGGACAAGATTTAAACTATTAACACTAGCTGTATTTGTTAGCAGATCACTTTGCAGGTTAGCACAAAACACCACAGAATGACATACAGCCATACAGTATTTACAGTTGCAGTGCCGTTGCGTCCACCTGTGTTGAGAAGGTAAAGGGTGATCCGAAAAGTATGAAAATAGTAAATAGCAAGCAGAGGATCACACAAAATGACAACATTATTAGACCATGCAGGAGATCTTTGGAGGTTTGACAGGATCCCATTTTCACATCTCTACTATAACTCATACAATGTTTATGATCACTTTGTTATATCTTTTATGTTGAATTTATTTATTATGCTGTGCTAAAATAGCTTATTCTGAAGCAGTATGTGTCATGATATTTGTATTATGTATGATCACTGTCTCTACTGTTTCCTAAGTGCCATAACTTTACAAAGGAGATTGTCTCCATCAATCACCACTGGAAAAGGACCTGAGTGTGCTAATAAAGTCTAATAATCTATTAAGCAATTATATATCTATAGCTATAGCTGCAGCCTATATCCATCTCTCTATGTCTATGTATCTCAGTCTACCTCAATATCTTTCATACCTATCAATCTATTTAATCAGCCATCTAGTTATAAATCTAGCTGTCTGCATAGTGGTGACTGAGATAAATAAAAAAGCTCTACACAGGAATTCAAGTTTTACTTTTCTGACAGTGTGCAATGCAGAACTTTTCATAGCTGGTAAATAAATAGTTTTAAAATAATTGTCTTATCACAGCTTTGAAGTGGCTCATGTTGCCTGTTCTAGCCATTTCATTAATGAGAGCTGTAATGAATAATTTCCTCATAAAATACTGTCAGAAACTTCAACCTTACTGAACGAAAAAAATTCTAACAGGGCTACAGTGCGTGAAGCACTTCCCACCAGAAATAATAAGTAAACATGCTACCTAAGTCTGAAAATGAGGCATGCATTCTGAAGAAGAAAGACAAATCTGTACTCTGCCCCTTCCTCAAATTAAAATTCACATTTCTTTTCTGATGGGATTAAAAATGTTTAAGACTCATGACATTAGATCAGTGACCCAGGGAATATGCCTGAGGTAAAATAAACAGCCATTACAAGATCTGCACTCAGATACCTAGTTTGTTCTCCTGGGGCAGTCATAATTCTGACTTGAAAAGAGACATACGGTGACAAACACAGGAGTCTAACACGTCTGTGTATATGATATCTGACTATAAAAAGTGTTTGCAGTCTCGTATAAACCAGGTATGTGTGGAGTAGGTATAAAATGGGTCTTGGATGAGGAAAGAGGGTTCCATGAGCTTTACGAAGTTATGCAGGGACTTGGAATTCAGGGCCACAATTACAAAATTCTTTCTGGTTTACTGTGTTACCAATATTTGTTAATAACTCCACCATTAAGTGCTTATTTCAATAACATTTCATGATCTGCTTGTCTTTAGTTATACAACTGTTTACTGCACAAGTAGCAAGGTGCTGCAGGCTACACCCTTGGAACACATATACTAATATGTCAAGTAATCGCACTTAGCTATATGTATTAAGCTGCACTGGGGAAAGATAGTTGTGAATGCTTCACACACACACACACACACACACACACACACACACACACACACACACACACACACACACACACACTTTGTGAAAGTTCATTGCAGGGTTGCAACTGATCTGAAGGTTACCAAGGAGATGAAACAGTACCTAGTGTCTTCACCAGATGGATCCACTCCAGCATCCTCTTCCGCGTGTGTCTTCCTAAAAAATAAAATCAATTAATATGATCAAAACTAAAATAGCTCAAGCAGAAGATAGTTTTATTTTTAAAGTAATATGCATTCCTACTGAAGGATTTTTGGAGAATTACTTCATTCTGCATAGAATAACTTACAAATGTCAGAATTTCAAGTCTACCTAGAAGTCTAAGAAAGATAATGGCATTGCTCATAATAGTACAGACTTCAGCTGGGAAAGGGGATTCAAACCATGATCCCTACATTTGCAGCTAAGTATTCTACCATTGTGTTATTGAGTTTCTTTCCTGTTTTCATGAAAATTAACTTGCACAAAGCTCACCACATCTGCCTTAGTCAGAGCAGGGTATCACCAAGTTTCTCTTGTTACTTGATGGCCCTCCTTACCTTCTCCTTCGCTGGCCAAAGTGTAATTATGATGGAATGATTGAAAATTAACATATTATGCCAAACATGAACTGAGAATTGCTACACTTAATGTAGGCTCACTGACAGGACACGGCTTGGAAGTGGATGACATGATGATACTGAGGAGACTGGTCATTCTATGTATCCAAGAGACAAGTTGGAAGGGCAGTGCAGCAAAGCCACTTGGCTTGGGATTCAGAGTCTATTACTCGGGAGGGGACAGGCTAGAAATGGTGTGGGAATTATAGTGAGAGAGAAGCTTCAGAAGGTAGTGAAGGATATCATCAAAATTAGTGACAGACACGTGGTAATCAGACTCCAGTGTAATGATAGGGCAGTATTCATAATCTCAACCTATGCCTCACCGCAAGGTTGTTGTGGGGAAAAGAGTGCATTCAGACAGCAGTTGCAGGACCTAAGATAAAGCAGGACAACATGAATTGGTGTTGATAGCGGGTGACAAATGCACATATCAGGACAGGCAGAACAGGATATGAGTACTGCCTGGGTCCACATGGCTAGGGCAACAGGAATAAAGAAGGAGAAGCCATTCTAGACTTCTGTCTGGTAAATGGCCTGATAGTAGCCAACACATGGTTCAGAAAGAGAGAGACAGTCACAAGATCACATACAAGAGTAGCCAACATGCAACTCAGGTAGACTTCTTCCTAGTAAGGTAAAGGCACTGAGGTAGAATCCATGATTGCAAAGTCATCCCCAATGAAACAGTCGGCCCACAGCATAAACCACTGGTTGCCACAATCAGCTGCAAACAGTGGTCAGAGAAGACTCTAAGGTCAACAGAGACTAGGCTGAAGACCTTGAAGTTGACTGGAGAGAAAGTAAAACAGTTCAAGGAATTACTCAGGGTTCTAGAACCCCAAGAAGAGTAGGAAATAGGTGGAGTTGAAGAAAAATGCAGCACCTCAAAACAGCATGTTTTAGGACTGCAGAACAGCTATGTGGCTGAGCCAGGTATGGAAATAAGGTCCATAAGTAAAGCTGGTGATGGAATGCAGAAGTCCAGGAAGTGATCAAAAGAAAGAAGGAGTGTAGGAAAAAATGGGAGACAGAAAAGACTGGTCAGGCTAGAAAGGAATACTGGTTGGCTAACAAAGAAGCTAAGAAAGGAGTTGCAATAGCAAGGAACAGGCCATCGGAGGCACTTTACCAACTTCTGGAAAGTGCCTCAGTAGGTGGTACAAAGAAACTATATTAGGTTGCAAGGCAAAGACAGAAAGATAAAGAAGATAGTCAGACACCCTTCATAAGGAATGCCAGCAACAACCTGCTCACTAGTCCACAGGAGATCGAAGGCAGATGGAAGGAATATTTCCACCAGCTTCTAAATGAAGAAAACCCCACAGAAGCTGTAGTGCCCCAGAAACAGCCTACAATGAGAGAATAAGAGGAGCCCACCTTAGAAGAAGTAAGAACAGCACTAATGAAAATTAAGTCAGGGAAAGCAGCAGGCTCAGATGAGGTCACAGAAGACATGACAAAGATGCTGGGTGAGATAGGAGAGAAATGGCTCCTGAGGGTACTTATAGCAGTGTGGAGAGAAACATGTATCCCAGATGACTGGATAATAAGCATACTCATGCCAGTGTACAAGAACAAAGGGAAATTCACAAATGTGGGGAGTACAGAGGCATTAAACTCCTGTCACATTGCTTGAAAGTTCTGGAGAGGGTGATTGATAAACAGATACACAGAGTAGTGAAATGTAAAATGGGAGATGAGCAGTTCGGATTCAGATTGGGATGCAACACAACTGACTTGATGTTTGCAGTGAGACAGATAGTTGAGAAGAAGCTGGAGATGAGGAGAGAGACCAACTGGGCATTCCTAGACTTGGAGAAAGCATATGATAAGGTTCCAAGAAAGCTGATTTGGGCAGTACTGCTGTGGTTTAAAGTCCCAGAAACATAGGTAGAATTAGTACAGGCTATGTACAAGGAGTGAACAACTCAAGTACGAACAGTGTTCAACCTCTCAAAGGGGTTCCCAGTGGGAGTGGGTGTACACCAGGGTTCAGCTTTCAGCCCACTGCTGTTCATACTGGTGATGGACTACATTAGCAAACAAAGTTGCTGTATGCAGATGATGTGGCATTACAGGCAGACTCTGAGCTAGAACTTCAGCAAAGGACAACGGAATGGAATGCAAAACTGAAGGAACATGGGATGAAACTAAGCATAGATAAGACAGTGGTAATGGCAGCAAATTGGGGAAATCAGAAGAAGCTCAGAATTGAGATAGAAGGGAAGATAGTGGAACATGTAAATAGCTTCAAGTGTCTGGGAGGGGTTGTTGAGGAGAAGGGAAGTCTGAATGAAGAGGTCAAACCTAGAATCAGAGGAGCTGCAGCCAACTGGCGTAGAGTTTCAGGTGCAGTATATGACAGAAGAATGCCAAAGAAGCTGAAAAGTAAGGTGTACAAAGCAGTGGTGTGAACAATACTACTATATGAAACAGAAACCTGGGCAGTAAAGGCAGAGCAGATGAAGAAGCTAGAGGTGATGGAAATAAAGTGCCTGAGAAAGGTGGTAGGATGCACACTGTGGGACAGATGAAGAAATTAGGACATAAGACCAGAAGCCAAAGTAGCTGCAATGGCAGAAAAGATCAAAGATAACAGATTACAGTGGTTTGGACATGTGCAGGAAAACAGAATACATTCTGGTAAAGAAGATTTGGGACAGACAGGAAGAAGGTAAGAGGAAATGAGGACGTCCAGCAAAGAGGTGGATGGACTGTGTGAAAGAAGATCTGCGACAGTCAAGCATTAGTGTTAAAGATGGAAGGAGTGTAGGCACTGAATCGAGAGAGATGGTGACAGTTAACACCATACCCCGACCCCATGTAGAAAATGGGAAAAAGGGGATGATGATGATGATGACTGAAGATTAACATATTAGAGATTGGGAAATTATTCAGCCTGACCAAATCACTTTGAGTCAGTTTTTACACTATTAAGTAATTGCCCTGACACAGAAGATAGTCAGTGATCTGTGTTTACCTATCTAGAAAATACTGTGTACCACAGATGATGCCTAAACTAGTAAGTCTGCACAATAGACACTACCTAGAGTCTATACTGCTACCCATGATTCCATTCAAGTGTGGGTGGGGTTGAGATGGAAACACCTATCATGTTTTTGGGTAGAACCCCACACAGACATGGAGAAGATCATGCAAATAATGTACAGGCATTGTCCAAATGTAAAGATCAAAAATGTACCTTGTACTTGGGAGGGGAAGACCTTAATCATTAGGCCAACAGTATCTTATTAATGATGTTAGGCTGCTTGTACAATTCCTTGCACAGGACATCAAACACAGATAGAAGGATTACTTCCAGAGGATTTGTGTACCATACAGAAGCATGGTTTTGTACAACTTACTTTTCAGCTTTAGATTAGGATACAGCATAACTGACCCAATGTTTGCAGATAGTGGAGAAGAAGCTAGTGATCAGGAAAGAGCCAAACAGGCATTCCTAGACTTCAAGAAATCAGTACAAGGTCCAATGACAGCTGATTTTGACAGTCCTACAAAAGTCAAAGTCTCTGAGACACTAACAGAATTAGTACAGGCTATTACAAGTACAAACAGTATTTGGACTCAGAGAGGAGTTCTGAGTGGGAGTAGGGATGCATCAGGGTTCAGCTCTGGGCTCACTACTGTTCATACTTTTGACTGGCTACATTAGCAAACATGTCAGAAGTGACAGATCAACAAGGTTGCTGTGTGTAGAGAAAGTAGCAATATAAGCAGACCCTGAACACAAACATCAGCAAATGACAGGGAATGGAATGCAAAACTGAAGGTACACGGGATGAAACTTGGACTGTTGTCATGGCAGCAAGAGTGAGGAGTCAGATTAAGTTGAAATTTGAGATAAAAAGGAAAATAGCGGATCAGGATAGCAGCTTCCTGGATCTGAGAAGGGTGGTTGAGGAGAAGGGAAGCCTGAATGAGAAGGTCAAAGCTAGAATAAGAAAGGTTGCAGCCAGCCAGCACAGAGTGTTGAGGTGGTGTGTGACAGTGGAATGTCAAAGAAGTTGAAAAGTAAGTTGTACAAATTAGTGCTCCTGTATGGTAGACACACCTGGGGAGCAAAGGCACCACAGTTAAGGAAGCTAGAAGACATGGAGATGAAATGCCTGAGATGGTTGCTAGGATATATGCTGTGGGACAAAAGAAGAAATTATGACATTAAAGCACAAGCCAAATTAGCTCTAATTTCAGAGAAGGTCAAAGAGAACAGATTATGGTATGGTAGTCTGGGCACATGGGCAGAAAAGCAGAAGGTGATTTGATAAAGAAGATTTGGGTGAGACAGGAAGACAGTAAGATGAAACAAGGATGCCCAGCAAAGAGGTGGATAGCTTGCATGAGAGAGGACCTGTGACAGTCAAGCATGATTATGGGATAAGGTAGAGAGTGGCACTGAACCAAGGAACCAAGAGCGGAAGTGACAATTGATACAACACCCCAATCCCATGTAGAAAAATGGGAAAAGGGGGTTGATGATAATATTGGAGAGTGGGACATAGGAGTAACACCATAGAAACGCTTTTTATTTTGATTCTTTTTTATACGGAAACAGCTTCCTGTGATTTGTCTTATCTGCCTTGTCCTCAAGAAAACAGAGCTTATTCCTTTCTTTATCACTTGA